>NC_039518.1:2272139-2314773 GCF_003672135.1 Ooceraea biroi | reverse complement strand
GGAAGACGTTAGATATTATCAACTAGTTTGTACATTTTCTGCTAAGCTTAAATTTTTATTTAAGCTGTTAGTAAATTAAAAATATTAATATTTTAATATTTTTAATTTACTAACAGCTTAAATTAAAATATTACATTTTTGGAATGGAAGGTTTGGAAAAATATATAATAAAATATATAAACATTATATATAATATCGTATATAATGAGAAATACACAATAAATAAATTAAAGATTTTACGTAGCAATAATAACAAAAAACTGCTTACCAATTTGCTTGTCCTGTTGATCTTCACGCTATCGTTTGTCGTGATGGTTCTATTTCTAAGTATTTTTATTTCCGACTCGTCATTTCGTTCCAGTTCTGCATTCGAGATTGTCTCCGAGTTAACGGGAGTCCTGACATTAGTTTTTAACGGCGTTGCAGGCAACACATTTACATCATATTCTACTTCCTCGTCCGATGTACTGACACATCGAGTTCGATGCCTTGACCGTTTCCTAGACGCTGCAACCTCTCCATCGTCCGTCGCCGTTTTCTTACGAGACAGTGATTTGGATTGTCGCTTCTCGACCTGGATCGATACCTCGGCCGCAAACTCATCAAAGCCATTGGAATTTATGGAATTGTCAGAATCCTCAGCGTCGAAGTTCAACCTTTTCTCAGCGTTAATACTCTCTTCCACGCTTAACTCGTCCAACTCGAGATTGTCTATTCTGCTTAACGCAGCGGCTAGGCTTAATTTGGTCCGCGCTTCCTCATCAAGAGGAACCTCCCTTCTTCGAGCTATCGCATCATCAAAATTGACCTTGCATGCAGACTTGATACGAGCTTCCTTACTTAGGTCCTCCGATTTCTTTAATATACTTTTACCCGGCGTTTGGCCGGAATTAACGTACGTTATCGTGTCATCCAATTGGACCTCGGGCGTCTTACACATTTGACTTATCTTCATAGCTGCGAATGGACTCCTCAGCTTTTTGGACGCGCTAGCGCGGTGCAACTGTAGCAAATTTATCTTCGCATTTTCGTCTCGCGCGAAAGGTGACTTGCGTGGGTTTGAACCGATGGATTTGGATCTTGTCTTACGCCGAGCGGAATCGTTTTCCTTGGAGGACGTGGATTTCCTACTGCCCGGCAAAGTGAAGGCGCGCTCCTTATTCGCGTCCTGCAGCGGATCTTCTTTATTCAGCGGACTCGTTCCCGCCTCCATCTTCTTCTTTCTGGCAGCTAAGATCATTGACCGCAGTGCGCTTGGCTGCGATCTGTTTGGCGCGATCTGTTTTTTCGCGGGCATTCGCTTCTTTTTGCAAGCACCGAGCTTAGCAGCAGCGCAGTCGTCCTCCTGCCACTGTCTGTCGCGGCGTTCCTCCAACTTCGCGAACCGCGCGTCGCAATTTGCGACTTCCATGTACGTCATGTCCCAAAATCCCTGCAAGTCCCTACACGTGACCAGCATCTCTCCCCTGCCGGTTTCGCAGTCCTGCACCAAGCCGCGAAACCTTTCGAACTTTTTATTTATCTGTAAAATAATTATTATTCGACCATTAATTGGCAAGCTCAATTTAGTAATCAAATTCTAACGTTTCGACCAGGGTTTCTGTTCAGACAAAGATAATGATATTACATCAAAACTTCCTTCACAATAACATTAGAACTATGAAATATTGTGGACGAAATGATCATGATTTCAAACTGAAATGAACAACGTATTAAGGGGGGAGCCTGCTTTAGAACGTTGAAAATAAGGTATAATTTTACGAATTGTTTTGGAAAAACTATACAGCGGATCATTATAAAACTTTGATGCATTTATTAGTACATGTTTAAAGATAAAAAAAATTATTTTTTGATTTGAATATATCGCCTGTAGAGGTCGTCCTGGAGGCATCTTAGTGCAGCCGGCATTGTAAATTGGTGAGCATTCTCCTGCCTCCAAATTTCATCCAAACTGAAAAATTGAAATATTTTCTCGTTATTTATGAATTCCCATCGTCGATGAACCTTTAATATTCATAAAAACATTAAGTTAAAAATTATTTTTGCATGAAAAAGTTCAAAAACTTTGCCTAAAAATCGTACTTTTGTGTTCTAAGCTCCACCATTTTGGCACTTTTCAACTCTTTTCTTCTCTCTTTGGTTCATCGACGATGGTTATTCATAAATAACGAGAACATATTTCAATTTTTCAGTTTAGACGAAATTCGGAGGCAGGAGAATGCTCACCAATTTGCAATGCCGGCGACGCGGCTGCACTAAGATTTCTCCAGGACGACCTCTACAAGCGATATATTCAAATCAAAAAATAATTTTTTTATCTTTAAACATGTACTAATAAATGCATTGTACATTGGTGAGCATTCTCCTGCCTCCAAATTTCATCCAAACTGAAAAATTGAAATATTTTCTCGTTATTTATGAATTCCCATCGTCGATGAACCTTTAATATTCATAAAAACATTAAGTTAAACAATTATTTTTGCATGAAAAAGTTCAAAAACTTTGCCTAAAAATCGTACTTTTGTGTTCTAAGCTCCACCATTTTGGCACTTTTCAACTGTTTTCTTCTCTCTTTGGTTCATCGACGATGGTTATTCATAAATAACGAGAACATATTTCAATTTTTCAGTTTAGACGAAATTCGGAGGCAGGAGAATGCTCACCAATTTGCAATGCCGGCGACGCGGCTGCACTAAGATTTCTCCAGGACGACCTCTACAAGCGACATATTCAAATCAAAAAATAGTTTTTTTATCTTTAAACATGTACTAATAAATGCATTGTAAATTGGTGAGCATTCTCCTGCCTCCAAATTTCATCCAAACTGAAAAATTGAAATATTTTCTCGTTATTTATGAATTCCCATCGTCGATGAACCTTTAATGTTCATAAAAACATTAAGTTAAACAATTATTTTTGCATGAAAAAGTTCAAAAACTTTGCCTAAAAATCGTACTTTTGTGTTCTAAGCTCCACCATTTTGGCACTTTTCAACTGTTTTCTTCTCTCTGGTTCATCGACGATGGGAATTCATAAATAACGAGAACATATTTCAATTTTTCAGTTTAGACGAAATTCGGAGGCAGGAGAATGCTCACCAATTTGCAATGCCGGCGACGCGGCTGCACTAAGATTTCTCCAGGACGACCTCTACAAGCGATATATTCAAATCAAAAAATAGTTTTTTTATCTTTAAACATGTACTAATAAATGCATTGTACATTGGTGAGCATTCTCCTGCCTCCAAATTTCATCCAAACTGAAAAATTGAAATATTTTCTCGTTATTTATGAATTCCCATCGTCGATGAACCTTTAATATTCATAAAAACATTAAGTTAAACAATTATTTTTGCATGAAAAAGTTCAAAAACTTTGCCTAAAAATCGTACTTTTGTGTTCTAAGCTCCACCATTTTGGCACTTTTCAACTGTTTTCTTCTCTCTTTGGTTCATCGACGATGGTTATTCATAAATAACGAGAACATATTTCAATTTTTCAGTTTAGACGAAATTCGGAGGCAGGAGAATGCTCACCAATTTGCAATGCCGACGACGCGGCTGCACTAAGATTTCTCCAGGACGACCTCTACAAGCGATATATTCAAATAAAAAAATAATTTTTTTATCTTTAAACATGTACTAAAAAATGCATCAAAGTTTTATAATGATCTGCTGTATAGTTTCTCCAAAAACAATTCGTAAAATATACCTTATTTTCAGCGTTCTAAAGCAGGCCCCCCCCCCCCCCCTTAAACACACTGTTATCAATTACATCGTAAATTGGTATTTACCAGCAAATTCGTCTGCCCCACCGCTTGATTGATTTCGTACGCAGCGTCTTCTGGTACACCCTGCTCCGAGGTCTGGATGTCCAACCATTTCCTGCACAGATCCTGGAGCTTGTCGGTCTCCTTCTTCAGAATATACTTGAAGTACTGAGCAGTGCGTTCCTCCTCCTCGGCAGATATGTTTAAGTTTTTCATTACGGTCTCTTTGGTCGGGATTGCGTCGGACGGCGAACGGCCGATGCCGAGTCGCTGCTGTTGCTCCTTCCTAGCGTTTTTCTTGCCACGACTCAGCGTGAGGTACGGTGAGAAGGAAATGAGATTTTCCGTATCGCGGTTGCCTTTGTTGACATCAACTGAATCAGCCTCGCGCGATGGTGTCTTCGTATTATCGTTCGATGAAGGTTGTCCCTCCTGCGGGGCATCTCTCTCTATATTCTCGTGTTTACTCGACGCTGTTACCGTTTCTTTGATTTCGAACGTGCTATTTAGATCGGGAACCGGTTCATTTAGCTTTTGCTGTGATTTTCGTTTATTCGACGACGACTTTGGACTTGAGGTCTTGATTCCTACACTCCTATTACCAGAGATGTTTGTATTTAATTCTTCCGATGGTTTGACTTTCAGCTCACTCTTAACGTTATTTGTGTTGAATAGATTGAAGTCAGCTTGTTTGCCTTTTACAAAGAAATCTCCTTTCTCCTGTGGCGTTTCCTCAACTGGTGGCACAAGACCAAAGAGAGGCAGCTTTTGCAGTCCAGATGGGGGTCTGAACTCGTGATTAGCAGGAGCAAATGATTTTGGCTTCTTCTTATCGGATGTTTTGATATTTTGGGCGTTTGAATTGAGATGCTGTTTTGCCGAAGTGGAAGCTACGTCCTTTGAGCCCGTTGCTACTTGCTTAACAAGTAGATTTTTAGCCAACAATCGCTTTTCCGTTGCTCTGGTAATCCGTTTTGGCACATCATTCTGACGCATTGCCTTCACTTTTGTGGATGATTGTGCAGATGTTGTATTCCAAGGAGAAGATAAAGAATGGTGAACAACACCAACTTTGAAAGCAGGCTTCTTCTTGGCAGCCTCCAATTGTTTTTTTCTTTCACGTTCTTCCTTCCATTTTTGTAACTTCTTGAAACGTTCATTTTTCAATTTCCCTGTTGACAAAATCATTTCTGTTTCAATACAACATTGCTAAGAGAAATAGCTTTCTTAAGATAAATAATCATAAAAACAAGAGCGAGTAATAAGCACTTAGAAAACTGTACGTATTTTGTTATATGAACACGTTATATTATGTAGTTCTTTTTGTTATTTATTGATAAAAAGAATTTCTTTTTCTAATACTTTCGCAATTTTTATAAAATTATAATATAATATGTATGTATACAATTTGATATTCTAGAACTACTTTTTTCCTACTAAGCCAGCGGCACATGGTGCTTGTTTTCGTGCTGTTTTTCTAGCTAGCATGGAATTGCGACACACGATTTGTTGCCTGATTTCAAGCAACGAATTGCGTGTCACAATTCCATGCTAGCTAGAAATCCAGCACGAAAACAAGCACCGTGTGCCGCTGGCTTAAAACAATTTCTTTACAACTATTGAAAATTTGACACATGGGGAGAAATCAAACCAAGATAATTTATCTTTATTTTTACACAATTGTTTAATTGTTTACACAAAAAACTTTATACACGCTTTCTTAGAATCTTGCGAGCTACCAAAGTGCACGCAGTATTGGGACAAATTTTATAGCTCATAAAATAGCGGCAAATGAAGAAGAATGACAAGATTCTAAAGCGCTCGAATAACAAAAATATGGAATAGTTTTGAACGGGATTGATGAGCAAGATTATCTCGAGAAAAAGTGGCAGAACCGGTTACCTCAAATTTTATCACGATAATACGTGCCGTGCCATTAAATAATTAAATATTTTGCCGAAGACTCACCGGATTCCGGACTCGGGGGCGCCGAGACGTCCTGCAGCTGACGAGTCTGGTCAAAGGCACGCGTTCGGATCTCCCTGCGTGATTTATCTTGTTTATAGGCGCGTACATTTCTATTGTGACCAACGTCGCCGAAACCTAGTCGCGGATTCTTGTATTGTTGCTTGAAATTCGACATCTTGCGATCGCCAGCCCGATAAACGATCAACGTCCGCGCAACACGCGTAACGGCACAACTGAAAATGACTTCAAATTGTTTGCTATGGCGCTGAACGTTATAGGCGGACGTGCGCCACGCCTCTCATTGGCCAGTTCAAACTAGGGAAAAGAGTTCCACCAATCCCGCACACAGAACGCGGCAAAGCGGCGGCCAATCACCGTCCTGCTTTTCGGTATTATCAGAAAAGCAAGACGGTGATTGGCCACCGCGTTGCCGCGTCCTGCAGAAGCAGGAGCCCATAGAAATATTCTACATATGACCACGGTATAATGATATACAGTAGGGACAAAGAGCGTCGGCACCTTTGATCTTTTTCAGCCGATCCGCCATGTCTTCGGGCGGCAAGTAGCGTATCAATAATATTAGAAACCACCGCTATCAGCAACTATTTTTAATGTGTTTTCTTAAAAAAAAATTACATATTTTATAAATACATAAGTAATGCATACCTTTCTTTCTCTTGTGGAAAGCGAAAAAATGATACATTATCATCATTAATCATTGTGAAAACAATTTTGCACCGCACACACTCGATGTATTCTCTTAGACATTGTTTTTAACAAAAGCACAAAACAAACAATACAATACAATATACGAATTCTTATGTTTGGTTATGTTTCTCTATCTATAGTGATCACAGTTACGGAGATAATGTGCGTTCTTTACTTTGAACGGGATTGGAAGCCGCCCAAGAACATGGCCGCTTGGGATGCGCAAGCAAACCTGCGCGGCTGACTCGAAAACGGGTGCTTGTCCCTATAAATAAAGTCCTGTAGAGCGGACTTTCTTTCTATCTCTACTTCATTTGTGGAAAAGGATTGTTTATTCTGCACAAGCAATAAAGAGCATTTTCGAAACTGCAATTACCATCGCTATAGTGAAAAAATAGTTCACTAGCAACTCCAGGATCACCTTAAGGCGGAAGCGCAGACTTTGGGCTCCCGCACATAGAACGCGGCAAAGCGGCAACGCGGCGGCCAATCACCGTCTTGCTTTTCGGTATTATCAGAAAAGCAAGACGGTGATTGGCCACCGCGTTGCCGCGTCCTGCAGAAGCAGGAGCCCATAGAAATATTCTACATATGACCACGGTATAATGATATACAGTAGGGACAAAGAGCGTCGGCACCTTTGATCTTTTTCAGCCAATCCGCCATGTCTTCGGGCGGCAAGTAGCGTATCAATAATATTAGAAACCACCGCTATCAGTAACTATTTTTAATGTGTTTTCTTAAAAACAATTACATATTTTATAAATACATAAGTAATGCATACCTTTCTTTCTCTTGTGGAAAGCGAAAAAATGATATATTATCATCATTAATCATTGTGAAAACAATTTTGCACCGCACACACTCGATGTATTCTCTTAGACATTGTTTTTAACAAAAGCACAAAACAAACAATACAATACAATATACGAAGTTTTATGTTTGGTTATGTTTCTCTATCTATAGTGATCACAGTTACGGAGATAATGTGCGTTCTTTACTTTGAACGGGATTGGAAGCCGCCCAAGAACATGGCCGCTTGGGATGCGCAAGCAAACCTGCGCGGCTGACTCGAAAACGGGTGCTTGTCCCTATAAATAAAGTCCTGTAGAGCGGACTTTTTTTCTATCTCTACTTCATTTGTGGAAAAGGATTGTTTATTCTGCACAAGCAATAAAGAGCATTTTCGAAACTGCAATTACCATCGCTATAGTGAAAAAATAGTTCACTAGCAACTCCAGGATCACCTTAAGGCGGAAGCGCAGACTTTGGGTTCCCGCACATAGAACGCGGCAAAGCGGCGGCCAATCACCGTCTTGCTTTTCGGTATTATCAGAAAAGCAAGATGGTGATTGGCCACCGCGTTGCCGCGTCCTGCAGAAGCAGGAGCCCATAGAAATATTCTACATATGACCACGGTATAATGATATACAGTAGGGACAAAGAGCGTCGGCACCTTTGATCTTTTTCAGCCGATCCGCCATGTCTTCGGGCGGCAAGTAGCGTATCAATAATATTAGAAACCACCGCTATCAGTAACTATTTTTAATGTGTTTTCTTAAAAACAATTACATATTTTATAAATACATAAGTAATGCATACCTTTCTTTCTCTTGTGGAAAGCGAAAAAATGATATATTATCATCATTAATCATTGTGAAAACAATTTTGCACCGCACACACTCGATGTATTCTCTTAGACATTGTTTTTAACAAAAGCACAAAACAAACAATACAATACAATATACGAATTCTTATGTTTGGTTATGTTTCTCTAGCTATAGTGATCACAGTTACGGAGATAATGTGCGTTCTTTACTTTGAACGGGATTGGAAGCCGCCCAAGAACATGGCCGCTTGGGATGCGCAAGCAAACCTGCGCGGCTGACTCGAAAACGGGTGCTTGTCCCTATAAATAAAGTCCTGTAGAGCGGACTTTTTTTCTATCTCTACTTCATTTGTGGAAAAGGATTGTTTATTCTGCACAAGCAATAAAGAGCATTTTCGAAACTGCAATTACCATCGCTATAGTGAAAAAATAGTTCACTAGCAACTCCAGGATCACCTTAAGGCGGAAGCGCAGACTTTGGGCTCCCGCACATAGAACGCGGCAAAGCGGCAACGCGGCGGCCAATCACCGTCTTGCTTTTCGGTATTATCAGAAAAGCAAGACGGTGATTGGCCACCGCGTTGCCGCGTCCTGCAGAAGCAGGAGCCCATGGAAATATTCTACATATGATAATCGGAGTCGGCTAGTTCCTTATGTAAAAGTTTCAGAAGTACGTCAAAGGTTATATTTTGTTTCCGTAATTGAAAAATATCTCACACTGTCATAAACGAAGTAAATTATTTTTTCGCTTTTTTTTGCACGCATTCGTGTGATAGTAACAAGCAAACTTTGCATTTCAGTATTACATTTGTACTGTCCCGTTTAATTGCTTCACAATTTCGGCAATATCATCGAAAGAAGAGACAGAATGAGTTATTTACTGTACACGACGATTCTACTTTCATTCCTCATGGCAGTAAGTAGAAATGTAATCCTCATGGAGCAACGCGAAGTGGAAATTAAATTTTTAAATCGCCTCGCGATTGTAATTATATTGACAAAATACACTTAAAACAATTCTAACAGATTTAGAGTCAAGTTGCATCAGGTAACGATGCTTGTTACAGGTAAACAATGTCATCGCGGAATTTTCAGCGGAAGACTGCAAAGCGTTAGGATTTCACAAAGCCAACTTACTCTGCTCAACGTGTCAACGCTTCGACACGCCTAATTTAACAAAGATTTTGTACGTCACGTTGCAATATCAAATCTGTTTTTTCAAAAAACAAAGCATACGGCGTATAAATATTTTATTTCGTAAATTCTTTTAGTGCTACATGTGAGGAATGTTGTCTGAGAGATAACGATTATGATTTAGCCGGATCCAAGCGTTATCCTAAGGCTGTTCTCGAGGTTTGCACGTGCAAATTCGGACAGTACCCCCAGATACAAGGTACCAATGTGACGTGACGTTCGGATGTCGATTTATTCCTAACAACTTAAAGATTATCTCTTGCAATGCGAGCCTTGCTGCAGATATATATATATATATCTTTTCCAGCCTTCATTAAAAGTGATCGACCAAAGAAATATAAAAATCTTAGTATTAAGTACGTGAGAGGTCTAGATCCAATCATCAAGCTGTACGACGGGGAGAATAGAGTCGAGGATGTACTCGATATTCACAAGTGGGACACGGACTCTGTAGATGAATTTTTGTCAACTCACCTTGCCAAGGATTAGTAATAAAATTAGGAAATATATTGCATTGATACATGATCTATTGAATTATTAATATACCCATGTAACATATATGAATGTATACAGTGTGTGTATATGTGTGTGTGTGTGTGTGACTATATTCGGGCATGCGCATGTGTACACATTACAATTATTATTCAATGTCTTTTTTGCACTCCTATAATCCGCTAATTATCGCACTTCTCTTACATATTCTTAAGGGGGGAGCCTGCTTTAGAACGCTGAAAATAAGGTATATTTTACGAATTGTTTTTGGAGAAACTATACAGCAGATCATTATAAAACTTTGATGCATTTTTTAGTACATGTTTAAAGATAAAAAAACTATTTTTTGATTTGAATATGTCGCTTGTAGAGGTCGTCCTGGAGAAATCTTAGTGCAGCCGCGTCGCCGGCATTGCAAATTGGTGAGCATTCTCCTGCCTCCAAATTTCATCCAAACTGAAAAATTGAAATATTTTCTCGTTATTTATGAATAACCATCGTCGATGAACCAAAGAGAGAAGAAAAAAGTTGAAAAGTGCCAAAATGGTGGAGCTTAGAACACAAAAGTACGATTTTAGGCAAAGTTTTTGAACTTTTTCATGCAAAAATAATTGTTTAACTTAATGTTTTTATGAATATTAAAGGTTCATCGACGATGGGAATTCATAAATAACGAGAAAATATTTCAATTTTTCAGTTTGGATGAAATTTGGAGGCAGGAGAATGCTCACCAATTTACAATGCATTTATTAGTACATGTTTAAAGATAAAAAAAACTATTTTTTGATTTGAATATATCGCTTGTAGAGGTCGTCCTGGAGAAATCTTAGTGCAGCCGCGTCGCCGGCATTGCAAATTGGTGAGCATTCTCCTGCCTCCAAATTTCGTCTGAACTGAAAAATTGAAATATGTTCTCGTTATTTATGAATTCCCATCGTCGATGAACCAAAGAGAGAAGAAAAGAGTTGAAAAGTGCCAAAATGGTGGAGCTTAGAACAAAAAGTACGATTTTTAGGCAAAGTTTTTGAACTTTTTCATGCAAAAATAATTGTTTAACTTAATGTTTTTATGAATATTAAAGGCTCATCGACGATGGGAATTCATAAATAACGAGAAAATATTTCAATTTTTCAGTTTGGATGAAATTTGGAGGCAGGAGAATGCTCACCAATTTACAATGCCTCCAGGACGACCTCTACAGGCGATATATTCAAATCAAAAAATAATTTTTTTTATCTCTAAACATGTACTAATAAATGCATCAAAGTTTTATAATGATCCACTGTACAGTTTCTCCAAAAAATTCGTAAAATTATACCTTATTTTCAACGTTCTAAAGCAGGCTCCCCCCTTAACGCGTGACACCTAATATTGCGTTTTGAAATTGTCAAGATTCTCCGTTTACGTAGCAACTTCGCGTTACAATGAGAGAAAAGAGCCTTCTCTCGCGAAAGTTTGTTTTTTTACGTGATAATGCACACTCATTTGTTTTTTTTACATTTGTTTTAACAAAAAATCTAATTGCTTTAATCCTAATGTGAGGCGTATCGAGCAATAGAATCGTTAAAATATTTATACGATTATGTGTAAAGAACAAGATATCGATCATCAGTTTTGGCTTCAGAGTGGAGCCATGCTTCATTCATCATTTTTGTTGTCCAAAATCAACGTTACTTATTTTACAATCGCGTAGATACGTTAAATTATATATGTATATACTTCAATTTCATCGTCGAGAGACACGGAAGATAAAAGTGCGCGATGGGTGACTAAAAATGTCCATATTATCGTATAAAAACGCTCGCCGCTCTTCCTTCTCATCACAGTACACGATACTGAATTGTAAGATAATACACACTCACAGATAAGAATACGTGTAATACACATATACTATTAGTAATATTACACAAGCATTCTACATACGCTTGGATGATGAAAACGTATTTCATTCTTAATTCGTTAAAACTTCGAATAAAAGTGTAATTGAATTTTTTTTCGTTTTGATACATTTTATTCCTGCGTTTTTTTACTTTCGGTGCTTGCCGCTGTTCCGTGAATCGCAATTACCTCCTTATCGCCGGGATCTCCTGGCGCGCGGACCACCGCGGCCGCGTGAGTACGCGCGACCCCCCCTGGGCGACTTTACCTGAGGACCCGGATTACGGTCCACCTTCTGCATGGACTTCTCATGATCCGCGTGCTCCTTCTCGTCCGCGTCGTCGATCAAATTGCTCATCTCGATGTCGTCGTCGTTGTCTATATCCGCCCACGCTTCCTCGACCGGCAATTTCTTGTCTTGCACGTTAGCCGCGTTGCCCGCGACCGTTGCAGTCTCCACCTTCACCTCCGTCTCGCGATTCTCCTCCTCCTCCGACTCGGTAGCGTCGGCTTCCAGCGGATCGTATTTCTCCTCCCCGTCCGACTTCTTCGGCGCCACGTTCGCGGCATCGACCTTATCCTCGATCGCCTCCTTGTCAAGGCGAGGAGGCGTGTCGGCCCCCTCGTCCTTGCCGTTATCGATCTTACGGCGCTTCCAGTTACCGTCGCACTCGTCCTTAATCTCAACGCTCTTCTCGTTCTACGAATGCAATATTACGATTTGTAAAACTTGGGACTCGAGTATCTCTAACGTGACGTTCTTTTTTTCTCTCTCTCGCGATTTCGTTTACCTCGGCCTGTTCGGTCTCCTTCGTCTCCGCAGCCGTCGTGTTCGACGTTAAGGACTTCACCTCCGACACGAAGTTGCGATAGTGGGTGATGCTGCGCAGGTGAGCGTTCATGTCTTCAGTCAGGAGCATGAATCGTCGGCAACGCTCGCAGTAGAATCCCTGAACTTCCTTCACCATGGATTTACCTGGACGATGGAATTTTTTTGATAAAAATTGCGAAGACGCACAAATAATGTACGCATGTAAAATTGATTCACTGAACCGTACCGATAGCGATCTGATGCTGGCGGCAATATTTGTAAGACGGCACTTTGAACTTCCTCTCGTTCATATTTTCCGTGATATCCATTACGTACTCCTGCTCTCCCACGTCCTCCTCCTTATCGTTCTTCGCGTCGTGGCACACGTCCTTATCCTCGTCCTCCGCCGTGCGAACCTCGGCCTCTCCTTTCGCCAGTTTCTCTGCAAATATATTTCGTCAATTAGATTTTATGATTTTATTAGGAGTTTGATTTAGTTTTGAGGGTTTTGCAACAGATGGCTGTAGTGTCAGTTTGTTCCAATAGCTGTTTCCGATAACTGTTGTTTCTTACGATGTGAACATTATCCATGACATTTAGTAGCATTATAGCAATAGATGCAATAACAGTCGCGTTTATATCATCGTAAAAATGCAACTTCCGATAGAGCATTTTCGACATGCGTTGCTTTTGGTTTTTAATCAAAAGAAAACTGCGGCTGACGGTTATAGAATTCTTGTGGAAACTTATGGTGACGCAGAATCACCATCAATTAAGACGTGTGAATACTGGTTTAGACGCTTTAAAAGTGGTGATACTGATGTGAAGACCAAAGAACGCTCGGGACAACCAAGAAAGCTTGAAAATGCGGATTTGCAAGCATTATTGCACGAAAATCCAACACAATCCACTTCAGAACTTGCCAGAGCATTAAATGTTGATCGTACAACAGTTGCCAAACATTCACATGAAATGGGAAAAATTCAGAAAGAAGGGAAATGGGTTCGACATCAATTATCGGAAAGTGCCATTTGAACATTTGCATTTCGTTGATCGCCAGGCACAAAAAGAAGAGTCTTTTGTCTCGGATTGTTACTGGGGATGAAAAGTGGATCTATTTTGATAATCTGAAACGCGGAAAATCATGGGTGGATCCAGGCGAACCATCAACATCCACTCCGAGACGCAATATTCACGGTTATAAAGTAATGTTCTGTATTTGGTGGGATAGTGTACTACGAGCTGTTAAATCCGCACGAGACTGTCACGGCTGATCGTTATCGACACCAATTGAACAAGTTGAAGCAAGCATTGAACCAAAAACGACCACCAATTGCGAGCAAACGACGGAAAGTGATTCTTCTTCGTGACAACGCTCGACCTCACGTTGCGTTATCAGTGAAACAAACACTATTAGAGCTTGAATGGGAAGTCTTCTCCGGACATTGCTCCATGCGATTATTATTTGTTCCGGTCGATGCAACACGCTTTAGAGGATACACACTTTCATAATTTCGAAGAAGTGCGAAAATTCGTCGACGAATGGATCAACTGAAAAGAAGAGTCATTTTATCGTGGTGGAATCCATCTCTTGCCAGAGCATTAAATGTTGATCGTACAACAGTTACCAAACATTTACATGAAATGGAAAAACTTCAGAAATAAGGGAAATGGGTTCGACATCAATTATCGGAAAGTGCCATTTGAACATTTGCATTTCGTTGATCGCCAGGCACAAAAAGAAGAGTCTTTTGTCTCGGATTGTTACTGGGGATGAAAAGTGGATCTATTTTGATAATCTGAAACGCGGAAAATCATGGGTGGATCCAGGCGAACCATCAACATCCACTCCGAGACGCAATATTCACGGTTATAAAGTAATGTTCTGTATTTGGTGGGATAGTGTACTACGAGCTGTTAAATCCGCACGAGACTGTCACGGCTGATCGTTATCGACACCAATTGAACAAGTTGAAGCAAGCATTGAACCAAAAACGACCACCAATTGCGAGCAAACGACGGAAAGTGATTCTTCTTCGTGACAACGCTCGACCTCACGTTGCGTTATCAGTGAAAGAAACACTATTAGAGCTTGAATGGCAAGTCTTCTCCGGACATTGCTCCATGCGATTATTATTTGTTCCGGTCGATGCAACACGCTTTAGAGGATACACACTTTGATAATTTCGAAGTGCGAAAATTCGTCGACGAATGGATCGACTCAAAAGAAGAGTCATTTTATCGTGGTGGAATCCATCTCTTGCCAGAGCATTAAATGTTGATCGTACAACAGTTACCAAACATTTACATGAAATGGAAAAACTTCAGAAATAAGGGAAATGGGTTCGACATCAATTATCGGAAAGTGCCATTTGAACATTTGCATTTCGTTGATCGCCAGGCAAAAAAAGAAGAGTCTTTTGTCTCGGATTGTTACTGGGGATGAAAAGTGGATCTATTTTGATAATCCGAAACGCGGAAAATCATGGGTGGATCCAGGCGAACCATCAACATCCACTCCGAGACGCAATATTCACGGTTCAAAAGTAATGCTCTGTATTTGGTGGGATAGTGCACTACGAGCTGTTAAATCCGCACGAGACTGTCACGGCTGATCGTTATCGACACCAATTGTACAAGTTGAAGCAAGCATTGGACGAAAAACGACCACCAATTGCGAGCAAACGACGGAAAGTGATTCTTCTTCGTGACAACGCTCGACCTCACGTTGCGTTATCAGTGAAACAAACACTATTAGAGCTTGAATGGCAAGTCTTCTCCGGACATTGCTCCATGCGATTATTATTTGTTCCGGTCGATGCAACACGCTTTAGAGGATACACACTTTCATAATTTCGAAGAAGTGCGAAAATTCGTCGACGAATGGATCAACTGAAAAGAAGAGTCATTTTATCGTGGTGGAATCCATCTCTTGCCAGAGCATTAAATGTTGATCGTACAACAGTTACCAAACATTTACATGAAATGGGAAAAACTTCAGAAAGAAGGGAAATGGGTTCGACATCAATTATCGGAAAGTGCCATTTGAACATTTGCATTTCGTTGATCGCCAGGCAAAAAAGAAGAGTCTTTTGTCTCGGATTGTTACTGGGGATGAAAAGTGGATCTATTTTGATAATCCGAAACGCGGAAAATCATGGGTGGATCCAGGCGAACCATCAACATCCACTCCGAGACGCAATATTCACGGTTCAAAAGTAATGCTCTGTATTTGGTGGGATAGTGTACTATGAGCTGTTAAATCCGCACGAGACTGTCACGGCTGATCGTTATCGACACCAATTGTACAAGTTGAAGCAAGCATTGGACCAAAAACGACCACCAATTGCGAGTAAACGACGGAAAGTGATTCTTCTTCGTGACAACGCTCGACCTCACGTTGCGTTATCAGTGAAACAAACACTATTAGAGCTTGAATGGCAAGTCTTCTCCGGACATTGCTCCATGCGATTATTATTTGTTCCGGTCGATGCAACACGCTTTAGAGGATACACACTTTGATAATTTGGAAGAAGTGCGAAAATTCGTCGACGAATGGATCAACTGAAAAGAAGAGTCATTTTATCGTGGTGGAATCCATCTCTTGCCAGAGCATTAAATGTTGATCGTACAACAGTTACCAAACATTTACATGAAATGGGAAAAACTTCAGAAAGAAGGGAAATGGGTTCGACATCAATTATCGGAAAGTGCCATTGCGAACCGGTTGAACATTTGCATTTCGTTGATCGCCAGGCAAAAAAAGAAGAGTCTTTTGTCTCGGATTGTTACTGGGGATGAAAAGTGGATCTATTTTGATAATCCGAAACGCAGAAAATCATGGGTGGATCCAGGCGAACCATCAACATCCACTCCGAGACGCAATATTCACGGTTCAAAAGTAATGCTCTGTATTTGGTGGGATAGTGTACTATGAGCTGTTAAATCCGCACGAGACTGTCACGGCTGATCGTTATCGACACCAATTGTACAAGTTGAAGCAAGCATTGGACCAAAAACGACCACCAATTGCGAGCAAACGACGGAAAGTGATTCTTCTTCGTGACAACGCTCGACCTCACGTTGCGTTATCAGTGAAACAAACACTATTAGAGCTTGAATGGCAAGTCTTCTCCGGACATTGCTCCATGCGATTATTATTTGTTCCGGTCGATGCAACACGCTTTAGAGGATACACACTTTGATAATTTGGAAGAAGTGCGAAAATTCGTCGACGAATGGATCAACTGAAAAGAAGAGTCATTTTATCGTGGTGGAATCCATCTCTTGCCAGAGCATTAAATGTTGATCGTACAACAGTTACCAAACATTTACATGAAATGGGAAAAATTCAGAAAGAAGGGAAATGGGTTCGACATCAATTATCGGAAAGTGCCATTGCGACCGGTTGAACATTTGCATTTCGTTGATCGCCAGGCAAAAAAAGAAGAGTCTTTTGTCTCGGATTGTTACTGGGGATGAAAAGTGGATCTATTTTGATAATCCGAAACGCGGAAAATCATGGGTGGATCCAGGCGAACCATCAACATCCACTCCGAGACGCAATATTCACGGTTCAAAAGTAATGCTCTGTATTTGGTGGGATAGTGTACTATGAGCTGTTAAATCCGCACGAGACTGTCACGGCTGATCGTTATCGACACCAATTGTACAAGTTGAAGCAAGCATTGGACGAAAAACGACCACCAATTGCGAGTAAACACGGAAAGTGATTCTTCTTCGTGACAACGCTCGACCTCACGTTGCGTTATCAGTGAACAAACACTATTAGAGCTTGAATGGCAAGTCTTCTCCGGACATTGCTCCATGCGATTATTATTTGTTCCGGTCGATGCAACACGCTTTAGAGGATACACACTTTGATAATTTGGAAGAAGTGTGAAAATTCGTCGACGAATGGATCAACTGAAAAGAAGAGTCATTTTATCGTGGTGGAATCCATCTCTTGCCAGAAGATGGGAAAAAGTTATAGAAAACGAAGGAAAATATTTTGATTAAGGTATTCATTTATTCATTATCATATTTAAATACATGCGTTTTTGAGCAAAAAAACCCTCAAAACTAAATCACACCCCTAATAATTATTAAAGACTTGAAAGTTAGGAAGAAGATAACGCTTGATCAATTCGTCGCTTCTTATTGTAACGCGACTTCGATTTCGAACACCCTGTACGTAACATAGGTGCAATACACGCTGTCATTCCTATGCCGCTTTGGCACTGCGAGCGGCTATTCGGCTAACAGAGGTATATTATCTCGGCCGTGAATAGAGCTCCTACACTGCACTTTAATGCGACACGTGGTACGAGCGCATCGGTTCGATAGCAGCAGGCCCGCTGCACTGCGCGTTGCGTTTTCGACGCAACCGTCGCAGCAACATCGGAAGCCGCATTTGAGAGCGATGATCGCGCGTACGAGCGAGTGAGCAGGCAAGCGGGATGCTTGGGCTCCTTGTATATATAGCGTTGCTGATTAATAATTTATAGCGCCGCCGACTGGTGCGGATGGCGTAAATGTAACTCCACGACTTCTCTTCCGCTCTCTACCGTCCATCGATCGTGCGAGCTATAAATGTTGACGAATATTTTGTGACTGCTGTCACGTCGAAATTAGAGAGATTAACAGGATTCTTAAAGCTTATCCGATGATCCGAGACGGCGCAAAGTTTCTAAAAATGTTTCGATTCCTCAAAAAGATTTTCGTACTCAGCAACAATAATCGCCGTCTGACGTCAAAGGAAGTCCGTTAGGTGTGGTGAGGGATGCCTAACTGTGCCCATCGAGGGTCTGAGCCTCAGTTCCGCGAGGTTTCCTCTCTTCTGCAGGTCTTCTCTCACGCTTCTACCTCGCGTTGCGGCCCCATCGATTTGCGCGTTACATCTTACACCAAACAGCATTCGCAGAAAGTTCTGACGCGATCACTGGCATTCGGAGTAACACTATTGTATCTTGTGACACGTTAGAAAATTAACTGTAGCTTGTAGATCATGCGAGGGATCGCACTTGGAGAAAAGCAATCCTAAACGATCGGTCTTGTTTCAGGCGCAACGGCCAGAGCAGAGCGTGATGCAGGCCTTGGAGAGTCTCAATGACTCACAGGTGAACGACTTCCTGTCCGCAAGGCGCCACTAAACTTGACGATGCGGCTTGGCGATCACATGATGCTGATCCAACTACAATTGTCTACCGTAACCCCGGCTTCGCCGGCGGGCAGCCAGGCGAGTAATTCCGCTAGCAGCAACGGCCACAGCAACGCCCTCGGTCTGCCCGTTGGAAGCAGCGCTGCGAGCGTATCCAACTTGCCAGGCAGCCACGTTTCATCCTCGCTGCAGACCAGAAGGTGCCTGACGGCCAGATCACCGGGCAGCATCGTGAAACCGCAGAACGCCGGCACGGCGGCTAGCAGGACGTCGCATCTAATCAACAGCCTGGCCAACGCCCTGCACGCCGCCGCCAGTTACAGCAGCAGCCTGCCCACTGCGAGTATCACCACCACCACCACCACCAGCAGCAGCCCGGTCTGCTCCAGCCGCGTTAGCATGTCGACTCCGTCGCCGGCCTCGACAACGCCGATCGGCCCGACGCACTCCTCATCGCCCTCGCCGTCGTTGTTTTCGTCGCCCAGTAACTCGAGTCAATCGACACAGCAATCCCCATCCCGCAGCAGTCCGCACGGTGCCCCGTCTGCCAACAACAGCAGTGCATGCCAGTCTTGCCCGCTCTATCACCATCACCATCACCACCACAACCACCACCATGGCCACCATCACGGTCACCATCATCACCATCACCATCACCATCATCATCACCATTCGAGAAATAAGTCCTGTTTACCTAACCCGACGGCCTCCTCGACTGCAGCGGCGGGTTCCTCCGTCCCGATTCAGCAGGACCACAGCTCGTCGGAGTCTTACGACGTGACGCTGCCCAGGAAAAAGATCTGCGCCGGCCACCACCATCACAGTCAGCAGTCGTCATCCCTAGCGGCTGACACTACGAGAAAATCAACGCGATGAACCGACCCCGCAGAGCCCGGTCTGCTCCACGTCGCTGATGATGGAACAGTCACCGCCCAAGCCGGCCACCCTCGACACCCGAGCGCTCGCCGAAGCATCCCGGAACCTTACGCAGAAGCTGAAGCAGCTCTCCTCTGAGGTACTCACCTCGCGGGTCGACCTCGCAGAGGTATACATTATTACCGAAGCCAGTTCTTCCCCTGTGCATCATTGTTTGTGATTTGCATTCGTCGATTCGTGTCGATTAAGGTCCTAAGAGGTGCTGCGATCGAATTCGAGTTCTTCACGAGTCGAACCGTCTCTCGGATGATGCGAGACAATTCCATTGCGGATATCTGCAGTACTGAATCCTAATTCGAAATTTCATGAAACATTTATTGTTACTTGCGTACTCTCAGGCCCCTCAAAAATTATCATATTTAGCATACAGTCGATGGCACTCAAATTTTGTGCTTCCGTAATAAAGTGAAGTACAACGTGCCCAATTAATAATGTGAATTAACGTCGCAATTTAAGATTGATATCGTTCTGAGAAATCATATCTTTTAGGATTTATCACTTCGAGATAATTCGACGCTCTTTGGAATCGAAAGTGAGAGGAGCTTCTACTGTTTTGATTTCCAACGAGAACGCGATGGCGCGACGGCCGAATCTCACGTGTCTCTTTAAATTTAGGAGAACGCGAGACGCAGACAAGGCGCGATAATAGAGAGCATGCATCACCACGGGAAGGTGTGTATTCTGGCACATTCAGCGGCACTCTGAATCCGGCGCTGCAAGACAGGCACGGCCGACCGAAGCGTGACATCAGCACCATCATTCACATTCTGAATGACTTGCTGTGCGCCACGCCAGCTGCATCCGCAGGTCACTATAGGCATCATCATCATAGGCATTCACACGCTCGCCAACAATCCTCTTCGATGTCCACAATCTCTGCAGGTACCACAACCACGGGCAAGTGGCTCCACTACATCGATCGGCTGCCACGATTCCGCACCAGGGATACTCCAACGGTATGAATCAATACTTTTAAATAATGAGGAGTAGGAAGCCTTCAAAGATCGAATTAATAGAATTAATTTTATTGATAGAAAATACTCTGTAATATTAATATTATTAGGTTAGCCAAAAAGTAATGCGTTTTTTCCAATAGATGGACATACATGTCTTGAAATGTAACTAACTTCATTCTAAACCACAAATTCATTATGTAGGTTAACAACTCACAGTTCAAGCTTGTTTTACAAAAAGAAAGTACACGATTTCGTTAACAATTGTTTGTTTGCCGTCGATTTCAAAATGGAAAATCAAAAAGAACATTTTCCTCATATTTTGTTTTATTACTTCCGAAAAGGGAAAAACGCTGTGCAAGCTCAAAAAGTTATCTGATGTATATGGCGAAGATGCTTTAAAACTGCGGCAGTGTCAAAATTGGTTTACTAAATTTCGATCTGGAGATTTTAATGTGAAAGATGCACCACGCTCAGGAAGGCCAATCGAAATTGATGATGCAAAATAAAGGCACTGATCGATTCAATCGGCGTTTAACGACACGAGAGATTGCTGAGAATCTTAACATATCGAAATCGAGTGTTGAAAACCATTAAAACGACTTGGATACATTAGTAAGCTCGATATTTGGGTACCACATGAGCTCAAAGAAATTCATCTCACTAAGCGTATTGACATCTGCGATTCTCTTTTGAAACGTGAGGAAAATGATCGATTTTTGAAACGTATGATAACAGGCGACGAAAAATCGATCGTCTACAACATGGGGTAGCCCGTGAGTCAAGAAATTCATCTCACTAAGCGTATTGACATCTGCGATTTCTCTTTGAAACGTGAGGAAAATGACTCATTTTTAAACGTATGATAACAGGCGACGAAAAATGGATCGTCTACAACACGTCAAACGAAAAAAGATCGTGGAGCAAGCGTGATGAACCTGCTCGAAGCACTTGAAAAGCGATATTCACCAAAGAAAGATTATGCTGTCAGTCTGGTGGACTGTGTATTTTGAGCTGCTTGCAAGGAATCAAACATTCATTCAGACGTATACTGTCGTCAACTGGATTGCCATCAAACAGAAACGTCGAGAATTGGTGAATCGCAAAGGTGTTGTGTTTCACCATGATAAGCTAGACCACGTACAAGTTTGGTCACTCGTGAAAAATTGTTTGCAGCTTGGATGGGATGTTGTTACCACATCCACCATATTCGCCAGACTGGCACCATCAGATTACCATTCGTTTCGTTCTTTGCAAAAGCCTTGAATTGGTAAAAACCTTACTGCGATGAGGATATCAAATCTTTGTTGGAATTGTTTTTTGCTGAAAAAGATAAGAACTTTTTTGAGCGCGGATCATGTGAAGTTGCTGAAAAATGGCAAAAAAATAAGCAAACAAAATGGACAATATAATTGTTTAATAAAGTTTTTGTTTCCATGAAAAATTCGCCTTTTATTTATATAAAATTTCGATAATTCGACGGCTCGCCGTGTAAAATGCCGAAGGCATTACGTACAAGAGAAAGAAATCATGAAGAAGGAACGATAAATGCGCCAACCGAATTATTTAACTGTATCGATCCTGAATATCACAGTCGCACCAGAACTATATACGCGAAGGAAGTTGAAATTCTTCTACGCGACAATTTCCAAGTTCTAAACTAGCTCCAAGTGTCACGTCGAAATTAATTACGCTCATCGCGGATTTACGTCTATCTTAAAATGAATAGATTGATATAACGAGAGATGGTTTTTAGTCGTACCGGGACCCTTAGCACCGCCAGATAGAAGACGCCCCAGCCGGAATATGACGGCCCTTCGTACTCTTGTACGACCTATAAATTCAAGAAAAGAGGCGGGTATATTTTCAGAAATATAAGTTTCGAGATAAAATAAAGTATGCTATAACTAATAATACCATAACTTTTTATGCGAATAAATTTAAATACTGCTGGAAGTCGAGGAAGATAATAATAATTTTTATAGAAATGTCAGTCGCGGAAGTGATCGATAAACAGCGCTGCAACGCAAGTTGATGTCTGTTTTTTTACTATGAAGCAGTTAGTAGCAAAGAGATCTCGCCGATATGAGAATTATAAATGGGAGAACACGTTATAAAGACACGTGTGATAGTGACGCACCGATGCATATCACTGAGTGATCCAATGATACCGCATACCGGATCTAATAATAAGATCACAGCGAAAACAAGTTTATGATGAAAGGATAAAGATGTGATATATTTATGCATAAACATCATGCGTATATATATATATATAACTATAGTTGGCAAAATATTGCTTGTTGAAATGATCGCTTCTGCATATGTAGTTACTAGGTAAACAATAATAATAAATGATTTAATCCTTGAAAATTTTCCAAAGTATATTTTTACCTTAAAGCAAACGAAGAGGGAGAACGGCATCGTTATGATTACTATGATCCACGACAATACGACCAGGATGTTCCCACATGTCGTTGTGTCCCCCTGCGCACTATCATCCGCTGTAAACGAATGATAAAACCATTAATAATAATATTCAGAGCGACGATAATATATTGATGAAATACCTAAGTAACTGAGATTTAATCGAAAAATTTCTTTTCAGATTCTAATCTATTTTTTGAATCCATGAATCCTTGAACTCATCTTTTTGAAGTCCCATTTGATGGAAAATTTAATTAAAATTTTCAGAATTTGAATAAAAACTAATTGAAATCGAGATTTAATTAGCATCAAAATAATATGAATTTTGAAGGTTCAAGTATGTGCTTGAATGTAAAAGTTAAGGTTTGGAGAATAATATTAAGTTTAAAAAATAAATAAAGGATAAATAGAAAATAAAGAAGAAAATCTTTTCACAGAAAATTTCTCAAGAATCTAATATTTTGTAATGCATTCGCAGGAAATTTAAACGCAATTCGCTGAAAATTGCCACATTATCTGTAATGATTCCTTTACATATGTAACATGAGCGATGTTCTTCGACTAACGCTAATATCTACCATTATGCAGAATACGAAATTACTTCGTGCGAAGTAATATGATGGCATGTTTTATCCTCGTTTGTTGTCATTGTCGTTGTCCCTGTCGTCATAGGGACAGGAGACACATCGCAAAAAAGTATTTATTTATTCAGCCCTAATAGATTAGCCATTACATGTACAACATTTATTTATGTGATACCGATCGCAACAGAGCATCGCATAAATATTAAATGACAGACATTTATTATCGTGGGACACACGAATAACGGACTCACTTACTGCCAATTGTTATACAAATTTGAACTATACTGAAATATATAAATTTTTCTATGCACACATAAATAAATGTACCTCTATACTTATACTATCTATAAATATAGAGGTATAATAATATAAATATATAATAATAATAATATATATAATATTATATATATAATATATTGGGTTGGCCAAAAAGTAATTGCGTTTTTTTCCAATAGATGGACATGCATGTCTTGAAATGTAACTAACTTCATTCTAAACCGCAAATTCATTATGTAGGTTAACAACTCACAGTTCAAGCTTGTTTTACAAAAAGAAAGTACACGATTTCGTTAACAATTGTTTGTTTGCCGCCGATTCAAAATGGAAAATCAAAAAGAACATTTTCCTCATATTTTGTTTTATTACTTCCGAAAAGGGAAAAACGCTGTGCAAGCTCATCAAAAGTTACGTGATGTATATGGCGAAGATGCTTTAAAACTGCGGCAGTGTCAAAATTGGTTTGCTAAATTTCGATCTGGAGATTTTAATGTGAAAGATGCATCACGCTCAGGAAGGCCATTCGAAATTAATGATGACAAAATAAAGGCACTGATCGATTCGAATCGGCGTTTAACGACCCGAGAGATTGCTGAGAATCTTAACATATCGAAATCGAGTGTTGAGAACCATTTAAAACGACTTGGATACATTAGTAAGCTCGATATTTGGGTACCACGTGAGCTCAAAGAAATTCATCTCACTAAGCGTATTGACATCTGCGATTCTCTTTCGAAACGTGAGGAAAATGATCGATTTTTGAAACGTATGATAACAGGCGACGAAAAATGGATCGTCTACAACAACGTCAAACGAAAAAGATCGTGGAGCAAGCGTGATGAACCTGCTCGAAGCACTTGAAAAGCAGATATTCACCAAAGAAAGATTATGCTGTCAGTCTGGTGGGACTGTGTATTTTGAGCTGCTTGCAAGGAATCAAACCATTCATTCAGACGTATACTGTCGTCAACTGGATTGCCATCAAACAGAAACGTCGAGAATTGGTGAATCGCAAAGGTGTTGTGTTTCACCGTGATAACGCTAGACCACGTACAAGTTTGGTCACTCGTGAAAAATTGTTGCAGCTTGGATGGGATGTGTTACCACATCCACCATATTCGCCAGACCTGGCACCATCAGATTACCATTCGTTTCGTTCTTTGCAAAACGCCTTGAATGGTAAAACCTTTACTGCCGATGAGGATATCAAATCGTTGTTGGAATTGTTTTTTGCTGAAAAAGATAAGAACTTTTTTGAGCGCGGAATCATGAAGTTGCCTGAAAAATGGCAAAAGATAAGCAAACAAAATGGACAATATATTGTTTAATAAAGTTTTTGTTTCCCATGAAAAATTCGCCTTTTATTTATATAAAAAAAACGCAATTACTTTTTGGCCAACCCAATATATGACGAAGATGCTTTAAAACTGCGACAGTGTCAAAATTGGTTTACTAAATTTCGATCTCGAGATTTTAATGTGAAAGATGCACCACGCTCAGGAAGGCCAATCGAAATTGATGATGACAAAATAAAGGCACTGATCGATTCGAATCGGCGTTTAACGACCCGAGAGATTGCTGAGAATCTTAACATATCGAAATCGAGTGTTGAAAACCATTTGAAACGTCTTGGATACATTAGTAAGCTCGATATTTGGGTACCACGTGAGCTCAAAGAAATTCATCTCACTAAGCGTATTGACATCTGCGATTCTCTTTTGAAACGTGAGGAAAATGACCCATTTTTGAAACGTATGATAACAGGCGACGAAAAATCGATCGTCTACAACAACGTCATACGAAAAAGATCGTGGAGCAAGCGTGATGAACCTGCTCGAAGCACTTGAAAAGCAGATATTCACCAAAGAAAGATTATGCTGTCAGTCTGGTGGGACTGTGTATTTTGAGCTGCTTGCAAGGAATCAAACCATTCATTCAGACGTATACTGTCGTCAACTGGATTGCCATCAAACAGAAACGTCGAGAATTGGTGAATCGCAAAGGTGTTGTGTTTCACCGTGATAACGCTAGACCACGTACAAGTTTGGTCACTCGTGAAAAATTGTTGCAGCTTGGATGGGATGTGTTACCACATCCACCATATTCGCCAGACCTGGCACCATCAGATTACCATTCGTTTCGTTCTTTGCAAAACGCCTTGAATGGTAAAACCTTTACTGCCGATGAGGATATCAAATCGTTGTTGGAATTGTTTTTTGCTGAAAAAGATAAGAACTTTTTTGAGCGCGGAATCATGAAGTTGCCTGAAAAATGGCAAAAGATAAGCAAACAAAATGGACAATATATTGTTTCATAAAGTTTTTGTTTCCCATGAAAAATTCGCCTTTTATTTATATAAAAAAAACGCAATTACTTTTTGGCCAACCCAATATATGGCGAAGATGCTTTAAAACTGCGACAGTGTCAAAATTGGTTTACTAAATTTCGATCTCGAGATTTTAATGTGAAAGATGCACCACGCTCAGGAAGGCCAATCGAAATTGATGATGACAAAATAAAGGCACTGATCGATTCGAATCGGCGTTTAACGACCCGAGAGATTGCTGAGAATCTTAACATATCGAAATCGAGTGTTGAAAACCATTTGAAACGTCTTGGATACATTAGTAAGCTCGATATTTGGGTACCACGTGAGCTCAAAGAAATTCATCTCACTAAGCGTATTGACATCTGCGATTCTCTTTTGAAACGTGAGGAAAATGACCCATTTTTGAAACGTATGATAACAGGCGACGAAAAATCGATCGTCTACAACAACGTCATACGAAAAAGATCGTGGAGCAAGCGTGATGAACCTGCTCGAAGCACTTGAAAAGCAGATATTCACCAAAGAAAGATTATGCTGTCAGTCTGGTGGGACTGTGTATTTTGAGCTGCTTGCAAGGAATCAAACCATTCATTCAGACGTATACTGTCGTCAACTGGATTGCCATCAAACAGAAACGTCGAGAATTGGTGAATCGCAAAGGTGTTGTGTTTCACCGTGATAACGCTAGACCACGTACAAGTTTGGTCACTCGTGAAAAATTGTTGCAGCTTGGATGGGATGTGTTACCACATCCACCATATTCGCCAGACCTGGCACCATCAGATTACCATTCGTTTCGTTCTTTGCAAAACGCCTTGAATGGTAAAACCTTTACTGCCGATGAGGATATCAAATCGTTGTTGGAATTGTTTTTTGCTGAAAAAGATAAGAACTTTTTTGAGCGCGGAATCATGAAGTTGCCTGAAAAATGGCAAAAGATAAGCAAACAAAATGGACAATATATTGTTTCATAAAGTTTTTGTTTCCCATGAAAAATTCGCCTTTTATTTATATAAAAAAAACGCAATTACTTTTTGGCCAACCCAATATATGGCGAAGATGCTTTAAAACTGCGACAGTGTCAAAATTGGTTTACTAAATTTCGATCTCGAGATTTTAATGTGAAAGATGCACCACGCTCAGGAAGGCCAATCGAAATTGATGATGACAAAATAAAGGCACTGATCGATTCGAATCGGCGTTTAACGACCCGAGAGATTGCTGAGAATCTTAACATATCGAAATCGAGTGTTGAAAACCATTTGAAACGTCTTGGATACATTAGTAAGCTCGATATTTGGGTACCACGTGAGCTCAAAGAAATTCATCTCACTAAGCGTATTGACATCTGCGATTCTCTTTTGAAACGTGAGGAAAATGACCCATTTTTTAAACGTATGATAACAGGCGACGAAAAATGGATCGTCTACAACAACGTCAAACGAAAAAGATCGTGGAGCAAGCGTGATGAACCTGCTCGAAGCACTTGAAAAGCGGATATTCACCAAAGAAAGATTATGCTGTCAGTCTGGTGGGACTGTGTATTTTGAGCTGCTTGCAAGGAATCAAACCATTCATTCAGACGTATACTGTCGTCAACTGGATTGCCATCAAACAGAAACGTCGAGAATTGGTGAATCGCAAAGGTGTTGTGTTTCACCATGATAACGCTAGACCACGTACAAGTTTGGTCACTCGTGAAAAATTGTTGCAGCTTGGATGGGATGCGTTACCACATCCACCATATTCGCCAGACCTGGCACCATCAGATTACCATTCGTTTCGTTCTTTGCAAAACGCCTTGAATGGTAAAACCTTTACTGCTGATGAGGATATCAAATCTTTGTTGGAATTGTTTTTTGCTGAAAAAGATAAGAACTTTTTTGAGCGCGGAATCATGAAGTTGCCTGAAAAATGGCAAAAGATAAGCAAACAAAATGGACAATATATTGTTTAATAAAGTTTTTGCTTCCCATGAAAAATTCGCCTTTTATTTATATAAAAAAAACGCAATTACTTTTTGGCCAACCCAATATAATAATATTTATAATATTTATATAATAATAATATAAATATAAAATACGTATATCTATATACGTATTTTATATTTATATTATTATTATTTATATATATATATATATATATATATACACATACATATCACGTGTGTTCTTAGCGTGCTTACGATATCTCTATTACATAGTGATATGAAATATTTAAAAAAAGTTTGAAATATATGGCAAGTATACGGGCGCGTTTAAAGCTTCTTCTTCCCGTAGTTTAATCGATCTTTTCTTATAAGTCAAAAGACGTATCGGTAAAGCGCGTACAATTCGCCATTGATTCCTATGCCTCTGTCTGCTTTACGAGCCGATCAATATACATACGTCATACACAATGTGCACACAACCTACATTCGAAAACTTATAATTCCACGAGAATACAAAGTCTTCGACGATGATCTGACACAGTGGCATTTCAAGACAACACCTAATAAAAATCCTGATCGATTTATTTAATGGCTGTTCGACTGAAGCAAAAGTTGCGAAACAAGTTTCGCACTAACAAGTCAGAACAGTGCGATGCGGACAAAAATATCCAGACTTTACGTTACAAAAATAGCTCTAATGTTCTAAGAGACGCATGATTGAACTTAAGTATTGTATGAAATGTAACTTAAAATAATAACGCTACGTCTCTTTACAATATTCATGCAACGTACTCCACTGAACGTAAAGCGAAACAAACATTCCAGCGAATCAATATCCTCAGAGTCAGAGTTTGCGATAAGAGAAAAGCGCGAGAGTATTAAAATAAGCTTTTTCCACCTTTGTCAACGAATTCCTCCACTTTTTCCTTCAATCACTTGCCAATCGCTCACCTTCGGTCATCTCGGTACAGTCACCAGGGTCCCGACTTCTCCGCTCAGTCGCAGCGCGTAGAAGCGACACTATTTCTACGTTCGAAGGCGATAGCCGTTTCTCGTCGATTATGCGCGTTAAGGGTTGAAGCGGGGATAAACGGTACCGGGTCCGAAGCACGTTATTCACCTCTCACACGATTCGCCACGACTAGATGTTGACGTTCAGGCGGCGTCTCTCTTTCTTGCACTCCTCTCCTCTATTTCTCTCTGTCTCGCTCTTTCTCCCTACCACCCTTCTAGCCCAGTGACCTCCCTTCCGTTCATCCCTAGTCTCTCGCCTTCGGCGAGGCAGCATGCGCGAGATGCGCGCCACCCTCCGCTTCGCCTCCCGAGAATATCGCCCTTTCCTTCCCCGCGCGTTCCTCTTGCTGTCGCTCTACGTTTAGCTCTTCCTCTCTTCTTCAGCCGTTCGGCTAGTCGTTGTTCTTCTCTCTTCCTCTCCTTCGTACTTCAGAAACGGGGTGGGTGGTGCGATGCTGCGTCATCGTAGTGGTCGTAGTCGTTGAAGAATCGGGACCGATCGAACAAACCCCGGCCGCTATAGACAATTTCGATCTGGATATTTTATTCGACTTGTTTCCGCGAATAAAACTGGCCGCACTTATAGCGGATCTATAGAAAGAAAGCCTAACGCCAAGGTGTACAAGGTGAATGCTAAAGCGTTCCAAGTTCACGCGTAATCGGCACACACGTACTACAGGGTGTCCCAGACCCAGCGAAGCACACCCTCCTTTGGCTTCCGGAGCTTTTGCGATCGGTGCCGATATCATCGATATCCAAGATACCGCGAAATCGGAGCGACATTTCGTATACTGACAATCGCTAGAAATTTTACATCGTAATTTATGACTGAGAGATGAACTGCAAAATTCTTGGAATAAAAGATGAAAAAAAGAATTAAATGAAAGAACATGGATGATAAATTAAAACGTATGTTTCTTATCCTGAAAAGCTGCACCAAACGGCCCAGGCAGCACATGTTAGCCTAATATATGTTTCTTAGACGTATCTAATGTCTAAGAAACATAAAGTACCATTTAAGAAACGGTTTAAATAGAAACCGTTTTTAGACCTCAATTTTAAAAACGTATTTTTCACCTTTCCACAGAAACGAAAAATGTGTTTTATTAAATTGATTTGAAATTATATAATTAATATAGAAAAAATAGTAATTTCTACTTACTTTGCGAGTATTAATTATTTTTACATCATACGTTTCAATGTACTCGATTATGGAACAAGAGACAAAAATCAACACAAGCGTGTGTGATTCCCACCTCTGATTCACCAAGCGACCGATAGATGGCCAGGCCAGACGTGACGTTCTCGCAAGTAACATTTATGTTATCACCTTATAAATAACCATCCGGAAAACCGATCCAATACTCTTTTCTTCTTCTTTTCTTTTGAAACTTTTGAGATCACTATTACTTGAAGTGATATTTCAAAAGAGTGAGATTCCACTGCACGAAATTTAGAGAGTAATTCATAAAATAGTTTTTTACAAAAATGTGACTTAACTCTGTCTATCTTTGAGGCACTGATATATAGAATCGATAAATATTTTTCTGATGGTTTCTGAAACGTTTCTCCTAACGTTTTTTCGTTGGACATTTTCTCCTAAATAAACGTTTCAATAAAATGGTTATGGAACGTTACGGCAAAACGTTTATGAAACGGTTTTGAAACCAATGTGTGCTGCCTGGGGGATCTATTTCCGCCAGGCTGAATTTCGCGAGAACGTGTGCGAGAGCTACTATTTTTGTCGGTAGCCTAGATACGCCTGGCATATAAACGTACGACTTCGAAGTGCATCCGTTCCTCGGGCGTCAATTCGAAGCGGAAACGAGATTTTAACTCATTGATTTCAATCGCTGCCTCACTGCCGCATGAAAGGCCAGTCTCAACTCTATACACAATTCTTATAATAAAGAAAACTAATTAAAAAAATACAAAGTAACGGTAAATCTACCGATTAGCGAACCCACCTCCTATCACCTTGTCCTTGACATATATTATAGAGGTCACCCTCCTGAGTGACCTTCAAAAGGTTTTAGCCGTCGGTCGTTGTTTACTAAAAAGTTATTAACAAAAGAAGTTTAATTATTTGCACGAATTTTGAGCCGTCCACAACAAGCCAAAGGTTATATTTTCCGAAACTGGAGTCCCGGACACATACGCTCGGTTTCAACCCGCTTCGCGGGAGGGCGGGGCGCAGGGGCTTCGCCTCCCGCCCCCCGCCAGAACCAGTGTAACAGATTTTACCGTACAGATTTTGATCACCTGGTACACGGCGCGGATTCCGGCGGGGGGGGGGGGGCGAAGCCCCTGCCCTCCCGCGAAGTGGGCTGAAAACGAGCTGTCCGAGGCTCCAGTTTCGGAAAATATAACCTAACCAGGTTAGGTTAGGTTAGTTTAGGTTAGGTTAAAGCAAAGAATACTTTGTATTTAACTGTTTATGCTTAAAGTCAAGAATACTTTGTACTTATATTAAAAGAAACTAGTCTATATATTAACGATTCACTGCTTTAAATGACTTTCCTTCCTTCGTTCATATACATATTCGTCTTTTATATCTTTCAATATTCAAAATAACTACTATATTTGCAAAATTTCTTTTGTTAATAACTTATTCATAAACAACGATCGACGACTAAAACCTAGTGCGGGTTATTCGGGAAGGTGACCTTTGTAATATATGTCAATATTATGTTCTTGGTTCGCGTAGACAGCTGAAAATTCGTGCAAAATCATTAAACTTCTTTTGTTAATAACTTTTTAGTAAACAACGACCGACGGCTAAAACCTTTTGAAGGTCACTCAGGAGGGTGACCTCTATAATATATGTCAAGGACAAGGTGATAGGAGGTGGGTTCGCTAATCGGGTAGATTTACCCAAAGTAACTATGTAAATGATAAGTAATGTTTACTTTCAGGATCTGATTTCCAAATTATTAATGTTTAATAATGATAAAGACGATCTTAAAAGTATGTGAGATTTAGTTAGGAAATTTTTATAGTTTCATTTTTGATTCTCTTTTTAATGGATCAAGCTAGATAAATACTTCAGTAATTGATTCCGAAGTACCTATGAGAAATATCTAATAAGACGCATACTAAATTCCTGACAACCTATCGGGCAAATACATATGTCACAATGAATTGAAGTTCGGTTATATAAAAGCATTCGACCTTCTTTACATACACGTAATAATTCACTTCTCGAGCTTAAGGTCCTTGTCGCTTGATTTTCGCCACGTACACGTTCGAAATAACAGTTCGCATTAATATTTATATTTGTACGGAAAAAGCAATATTTAGAATGTTTCTCGGATTTACGAGAATAATTCAATTCGTGGCAATGAGATAAAAATTAACGGAAAAGGAAGGAAACAACAGGATAAGATAAATATTCAAGCACGTGTTTCTCTAAAAATCAAAATAAAATGTAAAAAGCAGAATAAAAATAAAATAAAATAAAACAATTTACGCGTCGGAAATTTCTTTCCTTTCTAATCCGAACGTGACGAATGAGCTTCCTTCCTTCACCATGCGAGTTCTTTTCTCGCACCACCCGCACAGAGACATTTCATGACATTTAACACTCACATCCGATAATCCGCTTGCGAATGTCATCGGGTCGACTGTTGATCTGCATCGTGGACCCGTTGCCGTTGCTCATGGTCGCCATGGGTATATCGGTCGGATTGACGCGTGATTCAAATCTCGCCACCTGCGGGTAGAGAAACAAGCACAATGGGACAGTATAAAAAATAACGTGCCGCGTGCGCGCGTGAAAATAATCACACTGTTATGACGCGAATGGTAACGTTAATTCCGCGCTTCTACATTGCACCGTAACCCGCAAGGGTCACAACGCAACTTCCGACCGCGCGCGGTCCGTTCCGTGCCGATACGGGGCTGCGTGACACTTTCACCCCTATTTGCGTGAACCCTCGGTTCCGATGCGCGCACCGCCGCCGCCGTTTCGCACTTAGCACGAACACGAGATAACACGTGGATTGATGCACATCGCGCTGGCACGCGGTCGCAAATCTTCCCGGCCGCGAATAACCGCCCTGAACTGAAACTGCCCTCGTGATTCGATCGCGCTCGCGTTAAAAGCCGGGAGGCTCTCGATTCGGGTCACTCCGAGTCGCTCGCAGACGCAAATTCGGGAGCGGGAGAGGTCGTCGACTCTTGCCCGAACCGAAGAATCTCCCAGCTGGAACGCGATCGAATCCGATTTATCGTCGGTGATGAACCGTCATCCGCCGCGTTGGCGATCGCAAAATCGATAAACTCGCTTCGCGTAGATTCCTTTATCTCGTCTTTTTCGTTCTACGTCACCTTTGCTGATTGCCGATAATGCGTGCGTCAATAGAAGTGAAGTGGCGTGACGGAAGGAGCGAAGTTGTCGTCGCGGCGTCGCGATGCTTTATAGAACCGGACCAGGCGCCGCCCCGGCGACGAGCTGGTGCTGGTGAACGCAACTTGTCCGCCCCGCGGAACACGTCGCCGTTCTACGGGCGCCCACACCTACGTTATTAGTCTGCCCGCGCGTACATGCACCCACCACCCGCCCGCTCCGCGACTATTTGCGGCATCACGAAAAGCGGTGCATCCGCTTGGCTCGGCTCGGCTCGGCCCCGCGGGTCGCGCTCCTGCTGCAAAATGTCACGTCATGTAAAATTATAATGAGATTATAATTAATAACGAGCAGATTACGTATAAAAAGTTACATGTGCGGTGGAAAAACAATTACCTCGAGAGAAGAGATTGTAAAATAAAGCTGACTGACATACATTATGCATGAATTGCGTCTTCTTTAATATTTGCAACATGCGTCGAGCAGGTAGGATTCGAGAGGTCCCTTGCATTTGGTCCCCTCCTTACGAGATTAGCTATTGTGTTATCTGGACGAACTCTGATATGCAAATTATAAAGAATTAAATTATAAAGAACAGTAAAATTAATAAAATTGATTATTATTGGGTTGGCCAAAAAGTAATTGCGTTTTTTTATATAAATAAAAGGCGAATTTTTCATGGGAAGCAAAAACTTTATTAAACAATATATTGTCCATTTTGTTTGATTATCTTTTACCATTTTTCAGGCAACTTCATGATTCCGCGCTCAAAAAAGTTCTTATCTTTTTCAGCAAAAAACAATTCCAACAACGATTTGATATCCTCATCAGCAGTCAAGGTTTTACCATTCAAGGCGTTTTGCAAAGAACGAAACGAATGGTAATCTGATGGTGCCAGGTCTGGCGAATATGGTGGATGTGGTAACGCATCCCATCCAAGCTGCAACAATTTTTCACGAGTGACCAAACTTGTACGTGGTCTAGCGTTATCACGGTGAAACACAACACCTTTGTGATTCACCAATTCTCGACGTTTCTGTTTGATGGCATCGTTTAATTTATCCAGTTGACGACAGTATACGTCTGAATTAATGGTTTGATTCCTTGCAAGCAGCTCAAAATACACAATACCTTTAAAGTCCCACCAGACTGACAGCATAATCTTTCTTTGGTGAATATCTGCTTTTCAAGTGCTTCGAGCAGGTTCATCACGCTTGCTCCACGATCTTTTTCGTTTGACGTTGTTGTAGACGATCGATTTTTCGTCGCCTGTTATCATACGTTTCAAAAATGGGTCATTTTCCTTACGTTTCAAAAGAGAATCGCAGATGTCAATACGCTCAGTGAGATGAATTTCTTTGAGCTCATGTGGTACCCAAATATCGAGCTTACTAATGTATCCAAGTCGTTTCAAATGGTTTTCAACACTCGATTTCGATATATTAAGATTCTCAGCAATCTCTCGGGTCGTTAAACGCCGATTGGAATCGATCAGTGCCTTTATTTTGTCATCATCAATTTCGATTGGCCTTCCTGAGCGTGGTGCATCTTTCACATTAAAATCTCGAGATCGAAATTTAGTACACCAATTTTGACACTTCCGCAGTTTTAAAGCATCTTCGCCATATATTGGGTTGGCCAAAAAGTAATTGCGTTTTTTTTATATAAATAAAAGGCGAATTTTTCATGGGAAACAAAAACTTTATTAAACGATATATTGTCCATTTTGTTTGATTATCTTTTGCCATTTTTCAGGCAACTTCATGATTCCGCGCTCAAAAAAGTTCTTATCTTTTTCAGCAAAAAACAATTCCAACAACGATTGGATATCCTCATCAGCAGTCAAGGTTTTACCATTCAAGGCGTTTTGCAAAGAACGAAACGAATGGTAATCTGATGGTGCCAGGTCTGGCGAATATGGTGGATGTGGTAACGCATCCCATCCAAGCTGCAACAATTTTTCACGAATGACCAAACTTGTACGTGGTCTAGCGTTATCACGGTAAAACACAACACCTTTGCGATTCACCACTTCTGGACGTTTCTGTTTGATGGCAATCCAGTTGACGACAGTATCGTCTGAATTAATGGTTTGATTCCTTGCAAGCAGCTCAAAATACACAATACCTTTAAAGTCCCACCAGACTGACAGCATAATCTTTCTTTGGTGAATATCTGCTTTTCAAGTGCTTCGAGCAGGTTCATCACGCTTGCTCCACGATCTTTTTCGTTTGACGTGTTGTAGACAATCCATTTTTCGTCGCCTGTTATCATACGTTTCAAAAATGGGTCATTTTCCTCACGTTTCAAAAGAGAATCGCAGATGTCAATACGCTCAGTGAGATGAATTTCTTTGAGCTCACGTGGTACCCAAATATCGAGCTTACTAATGTATCCAAGTCGTTTCAAATGGTTTTCAACACTCGATTTCGATATGTTAAGATTCTCAGCAATCTCTCGGGTCGTTAAACGCCGATTGGAATCGATCAGTGCCTTGATTTTGTCATCATCAATTTCGATTGGCCTTCCTGAGCGTGGTGCATCTTTCACATTAAAATCTCCAGATCGAAATTTAGTACACCAATTTTGACACTGACGCAGTTTTAAAGCATCTTCGCCATATATTGGGTTGGCCAAAAAGTAGTTGCGTTTTTTTTATATAAATAAAAGGCGAATTTTTCATGGGAAATAAAAACTTTATTAAACGATATATTGTCCATTTTGTTTGATTATCTTTTGCCATTTTTCAGGCAACTTCATGATTCCGCGCTCAAAACAGTTCTTATCTTTTTCAGCAAAAAACAATTCCAACAACGATTTGATATCCTCATCAGCAGTCAAGGTTTTACCATTCAAGGCGTTTTGCAAAGAACGAAACGAATGGTAATCTGATGGTGCCAGGTCTGGCGAATATGGTGGATGTGGTAACGCATCCCATCCAAGCTGCAACAATTTTTCACGAGTGACCAAACTTGTACGTGGTCTAGCGTTATCATGGTGAAACACAACACCTTTGCGATTCACCAATTCTCGACGTTTCTGTTTGATGGCATCGTTTAATTTATCCAGTTGACGACAGTATACGTCTGAATTAAGGGTTTGATTCCTTGCAAGCAGCTCAAAATACACAATACCTTTAAAGTCCCACCAGACTGACAGCATAATCTTTCTTTGGTGAATATCTGCTTTTCAAGTGCTTCGAGCAGGTTCATCACGCTTGCTCCACCATCTTTTTCGTTTGACGTTGTTGTAGACGATCGTTTTTTCGTCGCCTGTTATCATACGTTTCAAAAATGGGTCATTTTCCTCACGTTTCAAAAGAGAATCGCAGATGTCAATACGCTCAGTGAGATGAATTTCTTTGAGCTCATGTGGTACCCAAATATCGAGCTTACTAATGTATCCAAGTCGTTTCAAATGGTTTTCAACACTCGATTTCGATATGTTAAGATTCTCAGCAATCTCTCGGGTCGTTAAACGCCGATTGGAATCGATCAGTGCCTTTATTTTGTCATCATCAATTTCGATTGGCCTTCCTGAGCGTGGTGCATCTTTCACATTAAAATCTGCAGATCGAAATTTAGTAAACCAATTTTGACACTGCCGCAGTTTTAAAGCATCTTCGCCATATACATGACATAACTTTCTATGAGCTTGCACAGCGTTTTTCCCTTTTCGGAAGTAATAAAACAAAATATGAGGAAAATGTTTTTTTTTTATTTTCCATTTTGAAATCGACGGCAAACAAACAATTGTTAACGAAATGGTGTACTTTCTTTTTGTAAAACAAGCTTGAACTGTGAGTTGTTAAGCTACATAATGAATTTGCAGTTTAGAATGAAGTTAGTTACATTTCAAGACATGTATGTCCATCTATTGTAAAAAAACGCAATTACTTTTTGGCCGACCCAATATTATACAGGGTGGCCCACATAACTCTTAACAGTTGAATATTTCGGAAATTATTTGTCAAATCAAAAAGTTGTTCATGAGAAAGTTTTATGTATTCGAGGGGCCTTTCTAACTACATAAATATGAAGTTACCCCCTGCCCCCCTAGGGGGGCAGGGGGTAACTTCACAAATTTCAAACGGGACCCCCTATAAAATGTTAGATGGCTGGGTTCTACGGGTAAAAAAAAGTAAATTTTGTTAAAAACATTTTTTTGTCAAATGTTTCTGTTAAAAGATACGACGGTGTAAAGTTTCGAAGCTACACGAAATCAAAATCACAACACACTGTTTGTTTAGTTATTCAATTTATTAAATGTTCAAAATGTCCGCCATTGACTTGTAAACATGTATTTATTCGAAGCAACAAATTACTCCTAATATTTTTTAACGTTTCGGGGGCAGGGGGTAACTTCATACTTATGTAGTTAGAAAGGCCCCTCGAATACATAAAACTTTCTTATGAACAACTTTTTGATTTGACAAATGGTTTCCGAAATATTCAGCTGTTAAATGTTATGTGGGCCACCCTGTATATATACATATAAAAGATTGAAAAGTGCAAAGAATAGTAAAGTACAATACGTAGAGATTTTTTGCACTTTTCATTAGCATGAATAATACACGTGAGAAGTAAGACATTTGCGGGTGTATGGGCAGGACAAACTTGCCTTCCTCGTACATATATATATCTGGCATTAGAAGGCAAGTCAAGGATACGGGCGGAAAGAGCGGGGGGCAATAACCAATTGACAAGTTGAATCGACGAGACAACACTGCTCATAACGTATCGATTCGTTTATTCTTACGGTTTTTAGAGGTATAATCGATAAGTACTGTATATTGCTGCGATGGCACCTATTAAAATGCATCTGATGTATCAAATATCACTTTCATTACTTGCGTAGCACACGATCGTGTTACAGAACAACAGATTAAAATCTACGAGTCTCTAAAATAAAATCGGTAATATCTATGAAATAAAAGTGTGCACTTTCCGGTTCGAAAGTATCAGGAGTATGTCTTTATTAACGAGCCTTCTTCCCGCGCCTACGCAACGCTCCCGCAACGTTGGCTCGCGTATCCGTCCAGCCCAGACGCGCGCGTTATCAACGTTTTGCGACGAGCCGAGCTCTTTATCGCGAACGATAAGATTGCGAAATGTTTTCCTTCTTGTCAACGCGGCATCAGCAATATCATTAGAATCATACGTAGTTGCAGAAAAATGACAGATTGCGTGCGATGCAAAAATTCTGGTCGCCCAGAAGGTCCTCGAGGATGACTCTGTGTCACGATATCCCGTCGATCTTCCGTATCGTATGCATAAAAAGTGAAATATCAAAATGCACTGGCCCGGTCGTAATATCGATCTTATGCAGGAGCAGATCGGTGTCTCGTTTCTTCCTGGATGTTTGGGTGTCTCGTAGCGTTCGAACTCGACTCGACAGTTTCGTGACATCCGCTTTACGTGACTTTTTCTATACATAACTAGGCAGAAATTGTTACGGTAAATAGAATCTGAGAAGTAAGACAACACTGGAACACACCTCCGCGACGTCGCGTAATCTTTCTGCTCACTTGCGAGATTTGGTACGGTCGTCAGGTATAGTTCTAAATATGCGCTGGATGATGCACGGAGTCGCTCCTTGCTTGCTCGCGTAAAATCGTAAAAACTGACTTCGTCTTTTATCGTAATTCGTAGAATATAATCTTGCGACTAAAATAATTTAGAAAGCGAGACCAGCCTCGGAGTAAGTAGTGAATATCTTCTCAATCGAGTTGGCGTACGCGGCTGTCCTCAGGTCGAGTCCGAGATTAAATCTCATGGCAGTTTTCATGATAGCCTGGAAGTAATAAAACGTTGCTTAAAGTCTGAATTTCATTTAATAATAATTATTTAACGAATAATGAAATATAATAATAAAAATAAAATGTTCCTATTTCGTATAAATATGGCATCTCGATTATATCGATCGAGGTAATTACCCTAGCTGATCTCTCCATCGTGTAATCTAGACCAGAATGAACGATGTCCTTTTCGGAAGCGCCAGATATACGTTTCTGGAAGGCCTCGGACGGTGTGACGGGTATGCGGCCACCAACGCGACCGAACCTACGTTCCAGAGACTCCTGTACCGATTCTGTAGGAAGAAATTTAGAAGATTAGCTTATTGTGTCCGCGAGTCTGAACTTTAATCGAGCCACTGTTACTTAATGTGACTGAACGTACCTAAAAGATGATAATTGGACTCCCTTTCGTACTTGAAGGTCAAGCGGCCGTACGACACATGGTTCAGGTTTTTTAACCACTCGAAGAACGAGACTGTGACACCACCGGCGTTAATGTACAGGTCCGGGATTACGAGAATGTTCCTGTCGATCAGGATTTTATCCGCTGCGGGGGTGGTCGGTCCATTAGCAGCCTCCGCGATAATTTTCGCCTGCCGAAAATACGATTTGAATGAAAAATTTTATTATCTTTATGAGAGAAATAAAAAATTGAAATCTTCTTTCGCAGAAATAATCCGTACCTGGATACGTCCTGCGTTGTCTTTGTTAATTACTTTCTCTATAGCGGCCGGTATAAATATATCGCACGGCTCGTACATGAGATTCTCGCCTTCGTACGGTTTGGCGCCCGGAAAACCAACGATGGTGCCGTTCTCTATGCGATACTCTTCCAATTCCTGCAAAAAATAACACGAGAAGCACGCTCAGAAAATTTTCTTGTCTCGTATAATCGATGAAAATTTAGGCTCACAAATTATTAAAGCGTAAATGCTGAGATAAACACATTTCTTCATTTACCTTCGGGTCGATGCCCTCTGAATTGTAAATGGAGCCGTCGTGCTCAATCACGCCTATGCAAGCAGCACCCGCCCGGTGTAAGTAGCGCATCGAGTGCAGGCCTACGTTACCAAAACCTTGGACAATAAACGTCTTGCCTCCCCAGCCAGGTGTTGTACCTACGGATCATCAAACTCTATTAAGGGGGGAGCCTGCTTTAGAACGCTGAAAATAAGGTATATTTTACGAATTGTTTTTCGAGAAACTATACAGCGGATCATTATAAAACTTTGATGCATTTATTAGTACATGTTTAAAGATAAACAAAATTATTTTTTTATTTGAATGTATCGCTTGTAGAGGTCGTCCTGGAGAAATCTTAGTGCAGCCGCGTCGCCGGCATCGCAAATTGGTGAGCATTCTCCTGCCTCCAAATTTCGTCTAAACTGAAAAATTGAAATACGTTCTCGTTATTTATGAGTTCCCATCGTCGATGAACCAAAGAGAGAAGAAAAAAGTTGAAAAGTGCCAAAATGGTGGAGCTTAGAACACAAAAGTACGATTTTTAAGCAAAGTTGTTGAACTTTTTCATGCAAAAGTAATTGTTTAACTTAATGTTTTTATGAATATTAAAGGTTCATCGACGATGGGAATTCATAAATAACGAGAACATATTTCAATTTTTCAGTTTGGACGAAATTTGGAGGCAGGAGAATGCTCACCAATTTACAATGCCGGCTGCACTAAGATGCCTCCAGGACGACCTCTACAGGCGATACATTCAAATAAAAAAATAATTTTTTTTATCTTTAAACATGTACTAATAAATGCATCAAAGTTTTATAATGATCCGCTGTATAGTTTCTCCAAAACAATTCGTAAAATTATACCTTATTTTCAACGTTCTAAAGCAGGCTCCGCCCTTAAGGGGATCCTGGAGTCGTCTGTATTACCGGCGGAATTCGTCGATCTTACTGTACTAATTACTCTTTAATGATTGTATAGAATGAAAAATCCTTCTCCACGATTAAAGTATACAAAGAAATATACCGAGCGAAACTCGACTTTATGTTAAAAACGACAAACAAATTTACAGTTTTATTATCGGCTTATTGTGACGTCACCTCGTACATTAATGTTCTTAATATAAATGTTTTGCGGTTTGTGTGGCCAAAATTCGATAATCGCAAGGACGGAACAAAATGAAAGAATATGGGGAAGCTTTTAGAAATGAGTTTAGAAGCCTAGCGTAAAAGTAATTAGTGCAGAAAGATTCGTGATCATTTCGTGCCTACGTATGCCTGTGAAATCGTGGCTGAATAAAAAATTGTGATTTTTTTCCGTTTGGAAAGTTAAGTCCTGCTTTTCACATTACATTATTGTGTGTACTTTCATCGTGGAAAAGGATTTTTCATTCTGTGAATTCAATAAAAAGAAAATGCAGGAAAATCATCGATTCCGCCGGTAATTCAGACGCCGCGACGGAGTTCACTGGCCACTTCAGGATCCCCTTAAGGGGGGAGCCTGCTTTAGAACGCTGAAAATAAGGTATATTTTACGAATTGTTTTTGGAGAAACTATACAGCGGATCATTATAAAACTTTTATGCATTTATTAGTACATGTTTAAAGATAAAAAAAATTATTTTTTGATTTGAATATATCGCTTGTAGAGGTCGTCCTGGAGAAATCTTAGTGCAGCCGCGTCGCCGGCATCGCAAATTGGTGAGCATTCTCCTGCCTCCGAATTTCGTCTAAACTGAAAAATTGAAATATGTTCTCGTTATTTATGAATTCCCATCGTCGATGAACCAAAGAGAGAAGAAAAAAGTTGAAAAGTGCCAAAATGGTGGAGCTTAGAACACAAAAGTACGATTTTTAAGCAAAGTTGTTGAACTTTTTCATGCAAAAGTAATTGTTTAACTTAATGTTTTTATGAATATTAAAGGTTCATCGACGATGGGAATTCATAAATAACGAGAACATATTTCAATTTTTCAGTTTGGACGAAATTTGGAGGCAGGAGAATGCTCACCAATTTACAATGCCGGCTGCACTAAGATGCCTCCAGGACGACCTTTACAGGCGATATATTCAAATAAAAAAATAATTTTTTTTATCTTTAAACATGTACTAATAAATGCATCAAAGTTTTATAATGATCCGCTATATAGTTTCTCCAAAAAAAATTCGTAAAATTATACCTTATTTTCAACGTTCTAAAGCAGGCTCCTCCCTTAATCTCGCAGAATTAATAAGCCCGCCGAATGATAAAACAGGAGACGCGATACACGTTTCGCTTCATCGCACCGTAGTAAGTAACGTACCGATCATGCTCATGTAATTGGCCTCATTGATGAAGTTCTCCAATCCGTGAAACACTCCACGCCCTGTCGCGGAAATGCGACCGTGAATACCGCCCTGGTTGATCGGCTTGCCGGTGACGCAAGCGTGAGCGTTAATGGATGTCTGGATAGGCCGATACTTACGACGAAGACTATTGTCATCTGGACA
>NC_039518.1:2074300-2272039 GCF_003672135.1 Ooceraea biroi | reverse complement strand
TTATCGATAATCTGAAAAGATATGGATTTATGCTCACCGAGATCATCAAATTAGGGTATAGAGGAGATCCCCTATTATGAGATATGCCCTAATATGAGATACTGAGTTTCTGCTTTTAAACTAGTGAGCACATCTGTTAATTCCACCATAAACTTTTACTCTGCGTTGTAAAAATGATTAGTAAAAAATTCATTATTCGTTATTCGTTAGCTTTGCAAGAAAAGCGTTTGTGAAATTGTGAACATTCAAAGGAACTTAAGGTAAAGTCTTTAAACCTTGTTTATTACAGTAATAAAGAAATGGTTGGCAATATTCAGTATGCAATGATAGAGTAGAATCGTAGTAACTAGAGAATACGCGATTGTGAATTGCTTAATTAGAGGTTAAATTTCACGATCGCGAAACGCGCTAGGCGCGTGGCTCGTACAATGAAGATATTCAGGGTAGCTCTTAGATGATGAGATAATTATTGCTCGAATTGAAAGAGTATGTAGTGTATACAAAGAAAGAAAATACTACGTTAAGGTTAAGAAAGTTAATACGATTTTTGGTATTTAATTTTATAGAATCTGACTATGAGGTAGGGAAACGAGGAAGCATTGACGGTGAGATCGTGAGATTTGGCGAAGCTGTGGCAGCAGCTATTTTTATAAAAAATATCTAATAAAGTTTGTGTACTTGCAATACTGATGTATTTTGCACTTTTAACACCGATTTCTCACCCCCCCCAGGTACTTATACTAGGAGCAACTTTCTCGATCTTGCGTTTAAAGCCTGTTATTTTCAATATTGTTTAATTTTCAGAAAAATAATATTAAAATAGATTTTTCATTTCACCAACCTAAAGTGATTAAATTCTCTTCAAAGAGGAACGTATTCATTTTTAAATTCTGCCTATAGATTTCGCTTACATTCGGCAAAATCGATATGGTATCTCATAATCGGGGGACTTTCCCTATTAATTTATATTTTTTATTTAGTGTATATTAATTAATATTATCGTAAGAAAGAAATTTTTCCCAAGGAGGTATTAAGTCAGCGCTAATAATTAATATAAAAAATTAAGAAAAGCAATTTGAGAGAATTATTTTTGAAAATTGATTCGGGGAAGCATTTTCAGGAGATGGCGCTGTTGAAATTAATTAAAAAATTTTTTAACTCGTTTTAATGCGAATAGAGATCGAGGAGGATTTCACGGTCCCATGGATATTGCTGCAGCGCGTGGCAGCTGTAGATGTGTCTGCTGCTGCTGCTGGCTGCAACTTCGGCGAATCAATTCTCTGAATATTTTGATGCGAACGGCCTCCGCCCTCCCGGAACTCCATTGGTCTCGTGTTTGCACCGGTTCTATATCCGTTACTCCGCTGTTTATTATCCGGAGTCTTTTAAATTGTCACTGAAAACGTCCATCATATGTGCTACCGCGATGACCTGTTACTATTTTTCAAGAGGACTGCAGAGGCTGCAGCCCGACCACGACCATCGCTATACTTTTCAAGGAGACTCTTGCGCACTCACGTTCAATACTTGTGCTCGTATGTGTGCGGCATATATTATTCTGCTCCAATATTGCCTATATACCCCGCAACTGTTTCAAGCGAAAGAAAACATTCGCATCGAACAGATGCGTTTGGAGTCGAGTGTGAATTCGGGGGAACTGAAACGAATGGACACCGTGCACTAGAAAGAAAAAAAGAGTATCAAAATGTGATGTACAAGAACGGCGTCTTTTGAATTGAATTAAGTTACGACCGTCGATTTGATCGCAATTGCAAATATCGAGTGCCTATAAAAGTCGGGAAACATATTGCCTTGTAATAATGTCTAAATCGATTCGGACAGACGGTGCGCTATACTGGTCCCATTATGTCTTTTACATGACGCGCATAATGTTACTCCGTTGCACGTAGTATGTCGCTTTGCGAGCAAGCGGCGGCCAAGGCAGGCAGATAAATGTGTGCAGTGCGTAACGAAAAGGTAGTGACTCACAACCTGACACGGGGAAGGCGGCAGGTGCTGGCTGCGCTGCTGGTCGCTGATACTAGCGCTGGGTGCTGTGCTGCTGTTACCACCACCGTCAACGGGGTAGCTGGCCACCTGGGTAACGCGGCAGGCCCGATAGGGGAACGGATATTCCCAGGAGATTATTGATCGGCCAGGCAGATACTTCCACTGACAACGATGTAGCCGATGGCAAGTCCTCGATGGTTTTGTTCGCTCGCGAGCCTCTCTTGGATCTTCGGCTTTCGTGTTGAGCCTGCTAGAAAAGAATTGCATGAAGACTTTCTGTACAAATACGCCGGAGCTTTTGGTACTGCAAATATATTATTAATCAGGATTCATCATTATCGTTATTTTATCCGAATTACTCTGTACATGATTTGGTCAGCAATTTGTAAAAACGACGTCAAATTTATCATACGCGAGATTTGTGAAAGAAATATTACAACCGAGTTGAGGAGAACTTGTAATATCTAAAAGCTCCAAAGATATCTTTCCAAAATTGCTTTGTTATCGCATAAAACATGTTCGATATTTTTGTTTCCACACGGGGAGATGCCCCCCTCCCTCCGAGAAAAGTCAATTCCCCGTAAAAAAGCGGTGTCTCGGGCCTGTGTGCGATACAGGACCGACGAATCTCGTGCTAACGATCCCTCATGGACGCCGACCAATGATGATGAGGTCCGGGTGAATCTCGCGCGCCATTCTCTCGTCTCGGTCGAATGGCTGTGGCTCTTACCCCTCTCTCCTGCATGCTGGTTTACCGTAACGGGCGGTCGCTGCCTCCCCCGATTCGATCAATGGAGGTACCTGTACCAAGGCGACTGGGCGAACTGCGTCCATTCCCGCCCACGATGCAGAGACAGGACGATGTGCACGCATCGCAACCCCCTTCTGTTATCCTCTGTTCCGTTAGGTCTGTCCCCGGCAGAAACCTCCCCGTGGATAATTCATATTTCGACAGTTTGTAATTATTATCTACAAGAAGTATTAATAATAGGGTTACACGACGCAGAAATATTTTTACAAATGTATAAATAACAATAATGAAAAATGACCTATTTATTGGGTTGGCCAAAAAGTAATTGCGTTTTTCCCATAGATGGACATGCATGTCTTGAAATGTAACTAACTTCATTCTAAACCGCAAATTCATTATGTAGCTTAACAACTCAGAGTTCAAGCTTGTTTTACAAAAAGAAAGTACACGATTTCGTTAACAATTGTTTGTTTGCCGTCGATTTCAGAATGGAAAATCAAAAAGAACTTTTTCGTCATATTTTGTTTTATTACTTCCGAAAAGGGAAAAACGCTGTGCAAGCTCATAAAAAGTTGTCATGTACATGGCGAAGATGCTTTAAACTGCGGCAGTGTCAAAATTGGTTTACTAAATTTCGATCTCGAGATTTTAATGTGAAAGATGCACCACTCTCAGGAAGGCCAATCGAAATTGATGATGGCAAAATAAAGGCACTGATCGATTCCAATCGGCGTTTAACGACACGAGAGATTGCTGAGAATCTTAACATATCGAAATCGAGTGTTGAAAACCATTTGAAACGACTTGGATACATTAGTAAGCTCGATATTTGGGTACCACGTGAGCTCAAAGAAATTCATCTCACTAAGCGTATTGACATCTGCGATTCTCTTTTGAAACGTGAGGAAAATGATCGATTTTTGAAACGTATGATAACAGGCGACGAAAAATGGATCGTCTACAACAACGTCAAACGAAAACGATCGTGGAGCAAGCGTGATGAACCTGCTCGAAGCACTTGAAAAGCGGATATTCACCAAAGAAAGATTATGCTGTCAGTCTGGTGGGACTGTGTATTTTGAGCTGCTTGCAAGGAATCAAACCATTCATTCAGACGTATACTGTCGTCAACTGGATAAATTAAATGATGCCATCAAACAGAAACGTCGAGAATTGGTGAATCGCAAAGGTGTGTTTCACCACGATAACGCTAGACCACGTACAAGTTTGGTCACTCGTGAAAAATTGTTGCAGCTTGGATGGGATGCGTTACCACATCCACCATATTCGCCAGACCTGGCACCATCAGATTACCATTCGTTTCGTTCTTTGCAAAACGCCTTGAATGGTAAAACCTTTACTGCCGATGAGGATATCAAATCGTTGTTGGAATTGTTTTTTGCTGAAAAAGATAAGAACTTTTTTGAGCGCGGAATCATGAAGTTGCCTGAAAAATGGCAAAAGATAATCAAACAAAATGGACAATATATTGTTTCATAAAGTTTTTGTTTCCCATGAAACATTCGCCTTTTATGTATATAAAAAAAAACGCAATTACTTTTTGGCCAACCCAATGTATGGCGAAGATGCTTTAAACTGCGGCAGTGTCAAAATTGGTGTACTAAATTTCGATCTGGAGATTTTAATGTGAAAGATGCACCACGCTCAGGAAGGCCAATCGAAATTGATGATGGCAAAATAAAGGCACTGATCGATTCCAATCGGCGTTTAACGACACGAGAGATTGCTGAGAATCTTAACATATCGAAATCGAGTGTTGAAAACCATTTGAAACGACTTGGATACATTAGTAAGCTCGATATTTGGGTACCACATGAGCTCAAAGAAATTCATCTCACTAAGCGTGTTGACATCTGCGATTCTCTTTTGAAACGTGAGGAAAATGATCGATTTTTGAAACGTATGATAACAGGCGACGAAAAATCGATCGTCTACAACAACGTCAAACGAAAACGATCGTGGAGCAAGCGTGATGAACCTGCTCGAAGCACTTGAAAAGCGGATATTCACCAAAGAAAGATTATGCTGTCAGTCTGGTGGGACTGTGTATTTTGAGCTGCTTGCAAGGAATCAAACCATTCATTCAGACGTATACTGTCGTCGACTGGATTGCCATCAAACAGAAACGTCGAGAATTGGTGAATCGCAAAGGTGTTGTGTTTCACCATGATAACGCTAGACCACGTACAAGTTTGGTCACTCGTGAAAAATTGTTGCAGCTTGGATGGGATGCGTTACCACATCCACCATATTCGCCAGACCTGGCACCATCAGATTACCATTTGTTTCGTTCTTTGCAAAACGCCTTGAATGGTAAAACCTTTACTGCCGATGAGGATATCAAATCGTTGTTGGAATTGTTTTTTGCTGAAAAAGATAAGAATTTTTTTGAGCGCGGAATCATGAAGTTGCCTGAAAAATGGCAAAAGATAATCAAACAAAATGGACAATATATTGTTTAATAAAGTTTTTGCTTCCCATGAAAAATTCGCCTTTTATTTATATAAAAAAAAACGCAATTACTTTTTGGCCAACCCAATATATGGCGAAGATGCTTTAAACTGCGGCAGTGTCAAAATTGGTGTACTAAATTTCGATCTGGAGATTTTAATGTGAAAGATGCACCACGCTCAGGAAGGCCAATCGAAATTGATGATGGCAAAATAAAGGCACTGATCGATTCCAATCGGCGTTTAACGACCCGAGAGATTGCTGAGGATCTTAACATATCGAAATCGAGTGTTGAAAACCATTTGAAACGACTTGGATACATTAGTAAGCTCGATATTTGGGTACCACGTGAGCTCAAAGAAATTCATCTCACTAAGCGTATTGACATCTGCGATTCTCTTTTGAAACGTGAGGAAAATGATCGATTTTTGAAACGTATGATAACAGGCGACGAAAAATGGATCGTCTACAACAACGTCAAACGAAAACGATCGTGGAGCAAGCGTGATGAACCTGCTCGAAGCACTTGAAAAGCAGATATTCACCAAAGAAAGATTATGCTGTCAGTCTGGTGGGACTTTAAAGGTATTGTGTATTTTGAGCTGCTTGCAAGGAATCAAACCATTCATTCAGACGTATACTGTCGTCGACTGGATAAATTAAATGATGCCATCAAACAGAAACGTCCAGAAGTGGTGAATCGCAAAGGTGTTGTGTTTCACCATGATAACGCTAGACCACGTACAAGTTTGGTCACTCGTGAAAAATTGTTGCAGCTTGGATGGGATGCGTTACCACATCCACCATATTCGCCAGACCTGGCACCATCAGATTACCATTTGTTTCGTTCTTTGCAAAACGCCTTGAATGGTAAAACCTTTACTGCCGATGAGGATATCAAATCGTTGTTGGAATTGTTTTTTGCTGAAAAAGATAAGAACTTTTTTGAGCGCGGAATCATGAAGTTGCCTGAAAAATGGCAAAAGATAATCGAACAAAATAGATAATATATTGTTTAATAAAGTTTTTGTTTCCCATGAAAAATTCGCCTTTTATTTATATAAAAAAAACGCAATTACTTTTTGGCCATTCCAATACATACATGAATTACACGTTTTTGCTTTTTCTATCCCTCGAAGCCATCGCCCGAATGTATATTCATAGTTAAAATTGATTTGCTGATGGCTAGTTCAAGGCCGTACAATAGCCACAAGTACAATTCGCTCGCGCGTATTTGCATTCGTAATTTCACCTAACGAACGAAAACTTTCTCTCGGAGGAGGCTCGGATAATTTTCAAGCAATTTTAGAAGCACGTTGCTTGAGCAGCGATGTGTTCAATTTATAATTTATAATTAATGCATCTTTTATCGCTGTGCGTCATCTGCAATTGGAAGTATCCGCTGCCCGTATCTGCCATGACGAGTCGCGAGAGCGAGCGAGTCGAGTCCTCCCGTTAGTTTCAGTTATACGGGAGGGTCGACAAAAAGGAAAGAGGGTCGTCGTGGCGAGTCCGGACGGCGCGTGTGCATGGTCCACCTGTGCAGGAGGGAACCTAGCACCTGTCACCGTACGCGCGCACCGCTGCTAGGTGCCCTCGTCAGGTCGCCGGCAGGTAGATGGGCAGGGGCGCGTGCCACCCCTCGTCTAACATCAGTCGAACTTATTCGAGCGCACGGTGTACACGGACGCCTTCGTGGCAGCCGCCAGTCGCTTATTTCGCACGTACGCGCGTACGTTATACGTTGTTCCCTTTACGTTGCTCCACACGGCGCGTTGTTTTAATTATTGAAATAATTTCGATTCCGATACCGCGCGCGGGTAACGTTTCCACGAACGAACCCCGAACGGATGACGCATTATCCAACGAGGGAAGAGAAAGAGAGAGAGAGAGGGAGAAAGATACAGAGGGCATTTCTTCGCGAGAGCTACGTGTCCCTGGTCGATGCAATCTAATTTCGCGGTAAACGCAACGTAATACTAACGCGCGAGACGTCGCAACGTGCCAGTGAATCACGAGTTTTGCGCATCAAGAGAGCGGTTCCAGGAATTGCAATTAGAATTCCGCATCATTCTGTCGAACGGATACCCCCGTACGTACGGCGAGTACAGTGAACAGTTGGTGTTGGCGCAGAAAAGTGCACAAAAAGTGAGTTTTTTCGCCGGCAAGTGTCGTATATCTATCTTTCATCTAAAAAAATCTGATAATTCCGCGAAAGTCGGATAACTCGATCGCTATCGCTATCGATAATATTCTCCGAACGCGAATGCGGTTCGCACTATACGAGGGATCATTATATTGTTCTGCGTAGGCGCTCACCGCGCTTGCACAACCGGGTGATGAAAGACGGCGAAAATGAGGATAGACCTGGCGGAAGTTGAAGTATCGACGGAGGAGAGCTCGCCCGTTGACGCCACCGCCGCCGTCACTGCCGCAATGGACAGCGGCAGCATGGACAGCGTGGATGATCATGACGGAGTCGAGGCCGAGCTGACAAGCCTCTCCTGGCTGCAATCGTTGGACATCACCAGCGCGTCTGGCCTGCCCACGCCACCTTGCTCGCCGTTGCCGCCACCGATTGCCCGTAAACCCCCGAAGAAGCTGTCGCCCTTAGTCAAGGCCGAGCTAGGTGACCATTAGAATAATCTAGAACGGAAAGCAGCGATCGCTATCAGTGCGAATACGTAATCACCCTTAGAATTGCAACGGATCAAAACATTGCTTCTCGAATTGTTAATTTTTTTTCGCAACAATTACTAGAAATAAAAATTACTAGAAATAATATACAGGGTGTCCCGGGTTTTAACCGACAAACTGCGGGAGCATATTCTACTAGTGGAAATAAGAAAAAATTCTTATATCGAGTTTGCTTAGAAATGCTTTATTACAAAGTTATAAACCAATATTGAAAACAAATATGAGATAAGTAACAACGGATTTTTTTACAAAAATAAAAATTACGTACGCAATGATTTAGTGACGCATTTCAAAATGTTGTCCTTGCACATCGATACAAGCTAGACATCGACGTAGTACAGAATTTGTTACAGTACGACATTCCTGAAAATTTTGTTGCATCTCAGTAACTGAATTAGTAATTCGTTGCTTTAAATCTTCAAGCGAGATTACTTCTGTACTGTAAACTTTATTTTTTAAAGTTCCCCATAAATAAAAATCAAGAGGCGTTAAATCGGGCGATCTTGGAGGCCAGAAAACCGGTTCTCCTCGACCAATCCACCTATGAGCGTAATGTTCATCTAACCAGTTTCTAACTTGTCTAGCATAGTGCGATGGAAAACCGTCTAACTGTATCCAGCTGTTTTGGCGAAACTGCAGTGGCACATTTTCCATCAAAATTGGTAAATCGTTTGATAGGAATCTTCGAAAAGACTCTCCGTTCAATCGGTCAGGTAAAAAGAACGGACCAATAAGCCGGTCATGAAGCATACCCATCCAAACATTACATCGAAATTCGTGTTGAAAGTTTCTTTGTCTGGTAGTATGTGGATTATTATGAGCCCATACATGGCTATTATGAGAATTGAATATGCCTCGTCTTGTAAAGGTCGCTTCATCTGCCCATAATATCATTGATGAGAAAAGATTGTCCCTTTCTACTGCATTCACATACCAGTTACAAAATTCGACTCGTTTCTGATAATCGATTGGAAGTCATTCTTGTACAGGTGTGTAACGATATGCGAATCTGTCATCAGCACGCAATGTTCTCCAAATAGTGTTTCGCGATATCTGCAGTCGAGCTGAAGCACGTCGAACACTTTGTGTAGGAGTATTATCAAAAAGATTTAAGATTCTTTCCGAGCGTCGTCGGTGTCTTAGAGCTGAACGAACATCATCATATTCATTCATAGGTCGAAATGAACCCAAATTACGTAATTGCAAATGGGTATTACTAAACACAGAACTATCTGGTACTCTCCTGTTAGGAAATCTACGTTGACACTCTCGTACGGCAGCTCGTGCATTTCCGTCACAAAATCCGTACACGAAATGAATATCAGTGTATTCCTCATTTGAAAACACTTTTGGCATTCTGATAGCAGTTGCTAGTTGACACGACGATTGAAATCTAACGGCTACTGTTGTGAAAGTAACAATCATACTGAATCGTTTCAACATAGTGAACACGAATACATGTGAATACACGTAACATAAACATCTTCGACCTTCCAAATTCTACACTATGTTCCGTTGTTACTTATCTCATATTTCTTTTCAATATTGGTTCATAACTTTGTAATAAAGCATTTCTAAGCAAACTCGATATAAGAATTTTTTCTTATTTCCACTAGTAGAATATGCTCCCGCAGTTTGTCGGTTAAAACCCGGGACACCCTGTATATTATATACTTTGCAGTTGTAATTGTCTCGAGTTTCTCGTGTGGCAGATCTCGCGGAGAACGCTGAGAAGTATCGAACGGATCCCGACGCGAAGCCGCCGTTCTCTTACGCCACTATTATCTGCCTTGCGATGCGCGCGAACAACAATAAGGTCTCCCTTTCGAACATCTACGCGTGGATCCGAGAGAATTTCCTGTTTTACAAGTACGCCGATCCGGCCTGGCAGGTAAAATCTAGACTTCATCTTATCGCACTCCTGTTTCCCCAATTGTTTTCGCACTTGAAATAAAATATAAATACATGGAAAGAATTTTTTTTAATTTGGTAATAATTCTTTTCGTGTATTTTATCCATTCGCCTTCAGCACGTGCTTACGTGCTTGGGGCATTATCGATAATAATGAAATTTCTTTACCGGGATCAGAATTCGATTCGGCACAATCTCTCGCTGAACAAGTGCTTCGTGAAGTTGCCACGCTCGAAGGACGAGCCGGGTAAGGGCGGTTTCTGGAAGCTGGACCTTAAGAGAATGGAGGAGGAAAAGCGATCTAGACGCCGCCCGGTGGTCTCCCAGCGGATTCGGGGCCCGAAGAAGCAGTCTCCGTCCACGACGACGACAGCGTCAGCGACGACGACGACGACGAAAACGGTGACGGCAACAGCGACCCTCAATGCTCTTCAGGCTAACAGCAGCTGTACGCCGCCCACCAGCTGCCTATCTAGCACCCTATACGAGACGCCGCCAAGCAGCGTGTCGCCCCCGATTCCGGACAGCCTGTCGGAAGTGCCGGAATCAACGCAGGTGAGCTTGAGCGAGGACGACTTCACGAGCTTGCTGATTGCCGGCTGGGATGAGAATAATCAGCTGGAGCTCCTCGACCTCCTGGATACCCTCTAAACCGCGACGGTCCCCTCGCAAACGCCTCTCAGGAATCATCGGCTCTTCGAACGGGACGAACGTGCTCGTTTCTCGTCTGCAACAACACACGGTTGTTCGATCACTGTAAGGATCGCTGATGACTGAAGCTACTGACAGCCACGAGACAGTCGAAACGATTCGCTTGATTCGCATGCCGCGTTTCGCGACCCTGGAGACCTGCAGACGAGCGACGTTCTTTCCGACAACGAAAGGAATTAGTCATCCGTAAGCATACAGTTCTTGTATCATAAACATCGACCGCCCGTTTGGACACTTATTTTCGACGCACCGTTCATCCGCTCCATGTGTCTTGCACCGATCAGATCTTGCTTTCCTTTTCCCAGTTAATCTCAATTATCCTCGTTAATTGCCGATCCTCTTCTCGTGTCGTTAGATATCCTTCTTCTGTATTCTTCATTTCGAAATTCCTCTTCGCTCGGAGGACGCCTCCTCGCGCTGAAACGATTCACACGTCGTGCGTTGGAATAATTAATTAACGTGTTAGCGTGTGTCTTTTATTACTTCTTAAGTAGCGCGCACTTTATATATTCATATATATATTAGGAGTGTGATTTAGTTTTGAGGGTTTTGCAACAGATGGCTGTAGTGTCAGTTTGTTCCAATAGCTGTTTCCGATAACTGTTGTTTCTTACGGTGTTGACATTATCCATGACATTCAGTAGCATTATAGCAATAGATGCAATAACAGTCGTATTTGTATCATCGTAAAAATGCAACTTCCGAAAGAGCATTTTCCACATGCGTTGCTTTTGTTTTTTAATCAAAAGAAAACTGCGGCTGACGGTTATAGAATTCTTGTGGAAACTTATGGTGACGCAGAATCACCATCAATTAAGACGTGTGAATACTGGTTTAGACGCTTTAAAAGTGGTGATACTGATGTGAAGGACAAAGAACGCTCGGGACAACCAAGAAAGCTTGAAAATGCAGATTTGCAAGCATTATTGGACGAAAATCCAACACGATCCACTTCAGAACTTGCCAGAGCATTAAATGTTGATCGTACAACAGTTACCAAACATTTACATGAAATGGGAAAAATTCAGAAAGAAGGGAAATGGGTTCGACTTCAATTATCGGAAAGTGCCATTTGAACATTTGCATTTCGTTGATCGCCGGGCAAAAAAAGAAGAGTCTTTTGTCTCGGAGTGTTACTGAGGATGAAAAGTGGATCTATTTTGATAATCCCAAACGCAGAAAATCATCGGTGGATCCAGGCGAACCGTCAACATCCACTCCGAGACGCAATATTCACGGTTCAAAAGTAATGCTCTGTATTTGGTGGGATAGTGTACTATGAGCTGTTAAATCCGCACGAGACTGTCACGGCTGATGGTTATCGACACCAATTGTACAAGTTGAAGCAAGCATTGGACCAAAACCGACCACCAATTGCGAGTAAACGACGGAAAGTGATTCTTCTTCGTGACAACGCTCGACCCCACGTTGCGTTATCAGTGAAACAAACACTATTAGAGCTTGAATGGCAAGTCTTCTCCGGACATTGCTCCATGCGATTATTATTCGTTCCGGTCGATGCAACACGCTTTAGAGGATACACACTTTCATAATTTCGAAGAAGTGCGAAAATTCGTCGATGAATGGATCGACTCAAAAGAAGAGTCATTTTATCGTGGTGGAATCCATCTCTTGCCAGAGCATTAAATGTTGATCGTACAACAGTTACCAAACATTTACATGAAATGGGAAAAATTCAGAAAGAAGGGAAATGGGTTCGATATCAATTATCGGAAAGTGCCATTGCAAACCGGTTGAACATTTGCATTTCGTTGATCGCCGGGCAAAAAAAGAAGAGTCTTTTGTCTCGGAGTGTTACTGGGGATGAAAAGTGGATCTATTTTGATAATCCGAAACGCAGAAAATCATGGGTGGATCCAGGCGAACCATCAACGTCCACTCCGAGACGCAATATTCACGGTTGAAAAGTAATGCTCTGTATTTGGTGGGATAGTGTACTATGAGCTGTTAAATCCGCACGAGACTGTCACGGCTGATCGTTATCGACACCAATTGTACAAGTTGAAGCAAGCATTGGACCAAAACCGACCACCAATTGCGAGTAAACGACGGAAAGTGATTCTTCTTCGTGACAACGCTCGACCTCACGTTGCGTTATCAGTGAAACAAACACTATTAGAGCTTGAATGGCAAGTCTTCTCCGGACATTGCTCCATGCGATTATTATTCGTTCCGGTCGATGCAACACGCTTTAGAGGATACACACTTTGATAATTTGGAAGAAGTGCGAAAATTCGTCGACGAATGGATCAACTGAAAAGAAGAGTCATTTTATCGCGGTGGAATCCATCTCTTGCCAGAGCATTAAATGTTGATCGTACAACAGTTACCAAACATTTACATGAAATGGAAAAAATTCAGAAGGAAGGGAAATGGGTTCGACATCAATTATCGGAAAGTGCCATTTGAACATTTGCATTTCGTTGATCACCAGGCAAAAAAAGAAGTCTTTTGTCTCGGATTGTTACTGGGGATGAAAAGTGGATCTATTTTGATAATCCCAAACGCAGAAAATCATCAGAGGATCCAGGCGAACCGTCAACATCCACTCCGAGACGCAATATTCACGGTTCAAAAATAATGCTCTGTATTTGGTGGGATAGTGTACTATGAGCTATTAAATCCGCACGAGACTGTCACGGCTGATCGTTATCGACACCAATTGTACAAGTTGAAGCGAGCATTGGACCAAAAACGACCACCAATTGCGAGCAAACGACGAAAAGTGATTCTTCTTCGTGACAACGCTCGACCCCACGTTGCGTTATCAGTGAAAGAAACACTATTAGAGCTTGAATGGCAAGTCTTCTCCGGACATTGCTCCATGCGATTATTATTCGTTCCGGTCGATGCAACACGCTTTAGAGGATACACACTTTGATAATTTCGAAGAAGTGCGAAAATTCGTCGACGAATGGATCAACTGAAGAGAAGAGTCATTTTATCGCGGTGGAATCCATCTCTTGCCAGAGCATTAAATGTTGATCGTACAACAGTTACCAAACATTTACATGAAATGGGAAAAATTCAGAAGGAAGGGAAATGGGTTCGACATCAATTATCGGAAAGTGCCATTTGAACATTTGCATTTCGTTGATCGCCGGGCAAAAAAAGAAGAGTCTTTTGTCTCGGATTGTTACTGGGGATGAAAAGTGGATCTATTTTGATAATCTGAAACGCAGAAAATCATGGGTGGATCCAGGCGAACCATCAACACCCACTCCGAGACGCAATATTCACGGTTCAAAAGTAATGCTCTGTATTTGGTGGGATAATGTACTATGAGCTGTTAAATCCGCACGAGACTGTCACGGCTGATCGTTATCGACACCAATTGTACAAGTTGAAGCAAGCATTGGACCAAAACCGACCACCAATTGCGAGTAAACGACGGAAAGTGATTCTTCTTCGTGACAACGCTCGACCTCACGTTGCGTTATCAGTGAAACAAACACTATTAGAGCTTGAATGGCAAGTCTTCTCCGGACATTGCTCCATGCGATTATTATTCGTTCCGGTCGATGCAACACGCTTTAGAGGATACACACTTTGATAATTTCGAAGAAGTGCGAAAATTCGTCGACGAATGGATCAACTGAAGAGAAGAGTCATTTTATCGCGGTGGAATCCATCTCTTGCCAGAGCATTAAATGTTGATCGTACAACAGTTACCAAACATTTACATGAAATGGGAAAAATTCAGAAAGAAGGGAAATGGGTTCGACATCAATTATCGGAAAGTGCTATTGGGAACCGGTTGAACATTTGCATTTCGTTGATCGCCGGGCAAAAAAAGAAGAGTCTTTTGTCTCGGATTGTTACTGGGGATGAAAAGTGGATCTATTTTGATAATCTGAAACGCAGAAAATCATGGGTAGATCCAGGCGAACCATCAACATCCACTCCGAGACGCAATATTCACGGTTCAAAAATAATGCTCTGTATTTGGTGGGATAGTGTACTATGAGCTATTAAATCCGCACGAGACTGTCACGGCTGATCGTTATCGACACTAATTGTACAAGTTGAAGCAAGCATTGGACCAAAACCGACCACCAATTGCGAGTAAACGACGGAAAGTGATTCTTCTTCGTGACAACGCTCGACCTCACGTTGCGTTATCAGTGAAACAAATACTATTAGAGCTTGAATGGCAAGTCTTCTCCGGACATTGCTCCATGCGATTATTATTTGTTCCGGTCGATGCAACACGCTTTAGAGGATACACACTTTGTTAATTTGGAAGAAGTGCGAAAATTCGTCGACGAATGGATCAACTGAAAAGAAGAGTGATTTTATCGTGGTGGAATCCATCTCTTGCCAGAAAGATGGGAAAAAGTTATAGAAAACGAAGGAAAATATTTTGATTAAGGTATTCATTCATTATATTTAAATACATGCGTTTTTGAGCAAACAAAACCCTCAAAACTAAATCACACCCCTAATATATATGGATATATATATATATATATATATATATATATACATACATACATATATTATATATACGTGTGCCAGATCGATCGATTTAAAGCCATGCATGCAATATTTTCTATCGGCGATTCCTGCTCCCCCGACCGACCTACCTACCGCGATTTCTACCGCGTAAGAGAGGAGAAAGAGAAAGGATGTAAATACAAAAAGGACGCGTCCTTCCCTCTCTCGGAAGGGAGGGACGCCGACGCCGCGATTAACCACGAATCATCGACGAATTTTATGGAATTTTTTGACGGCGTGTGCATCCTCCGGGGATACGCACGGCCTGGTGTACATGCGATTTATATTTTATTATTCCCTCTGTCACATTCCGACAATTAGAAATTGTTATTCTCATCGATATCGTGATTATAACAGCCATATGTTATTTCGTTATATAAATTGTAGCGAAGCGAAGCGTAGAGATATAATGCGTTAGATTCTTACACTGCGTATGCGGGGTGTCGCGAGAAATATTCTTTTCCACAATCCGTCCCAGAAAGGAGAGAGAACGAGGGGATATCTGAAAGAGATAAAGTAAGGAGTGATTTCAGCGCACGCGAGACTCCATTTGGAAACACTCGCTCCACTTAGCGCTATGCTTCAAAATTCTTTCTATCCCTCTTTTTATTTGAAAGAAGAAAAGGGATAAAAGTATTTTAAAGTATTCGAGCGCCATGTAGATTAAAAAACGGACATTTTGGTGATCGTTTAAACGGTGCTTCAAGTTGTTGAAAGATGAAATGATTAAATAAATCGTTAATGAGATAATGCCGATCGCTACGATCAAACTTGGACGCTATTTTTATATAGTAACAATGCAATTGTAGGAAAGCGAGAAAACGCTTTCCTGAGACTCCGAGCGGCATCCCGCATGTACGCACATACAACATAAACGTCTCGCGTTTTACCATCGCGTGTACGATCGCACGATAATTATTAGAATACAATTGGACGCGATGCTAGTACGCCGGTGTGTGATGTGAAAACACTAACCGTATAGTCGAATTAGTGTGTGTCATTTTCTGCGTTTACAATTCACCGAGCCTCTCGTCAGCGGAATCCGTCCAAAGTTGTCCGTTCGTCCGGAGTGAAGTTGGATGCACCTTGAAGTTGTGCATAAACGGACGAACGCAGCGCGTAAATTCGAAAAGCAGCAAACGACCGAGCGATTCGGCGACCGCGAGCGTATGTACAATTGATTCGCGATTCACCGAGTAGAGAGTGAATATGTGTGCCTTGAAGTAAACCTACAGATAGTCGTTTCTCTCATCTACCTGATTATTATTATTATTTACCCACGATATAAGGGCTCAGTGCAACGTGTGGTTGTCTCCATGATTTATATCGATATAGTTTAACATGTAATTCTACAAGAATATAACAAATAAATATCGAGAAACTGTATTTCAACCTCATTTTGATTTCCCTGCCATCCTAACCTCTGCGTGCGATGAAAATGCGTTGAAAATGTAATTATTAAAATATAAAACATCCTATGTGCGCAAAAATATTGCGAGATGAACAATACTCGCAGCGTTATCTAACGATGGCGTTTTGCAACTATTTATCGACGGTTGGGGTAATTGTGAAGGAGAGCTCTTTCCTCTCCGATTTCCTTCAAACTTGGTAGAAATGTATATTTTGGTCCTAAAACACGATTGCGAGAAGGAAAATCGTCGCTCTCAAGTAGAAAAAAAGTTATTACGTGCTGAAAAGTGACAGTTTCGAGGTTAGGAAATCTGTCACACCGGCAATCTACGGGCGTAGCGCACACTGGCCAAGCATGCGCGGTGTTTTTTCACACGCTTTTTATGCTTATTTTGTTCATAGTATACTTTATAGCAGCGAAATGTAAGATTACTCGTGTTAATTTCCAAATTGCTATTACACTTCGGACACTGTATTTCTTTGTTTATTAAATGATGCTCATTGGCAAATAAAAAGATAATTTGGTAATTAAGTATACTACAGACGACCTTCCCGATTTTAAATAAAAAACGCGGTTGGGTTGGGTTAGGTCTTTCGCAGTTTTTACTTTCGATTAAAGTAGAGAATAATTTCTATTTAACTGTTTGAGTTTGGTTAAAGCAGAGAATACCGTGCATTTAACAATAATTACCAAATTATCTTTTTATTTGCCAATGAGCATCATTTAATAAACAAAGAAATACAGTGTCCGAAGTGTAATAGCAATTTGGAAATTAGTGCAGGAAAATCACCGATTCCGCCGGTAATACAGACGACTCCAGGATCGCCTTAACACAAGTAATCTTACATTTCGCTGCTATAAAGTATACTATGAACAAAATAAGCATAAAAAGCGTGTGAAAAAACACCGCGCATGCTTGGTCAGTGTGCGCTACGCCCGTAGACTGCCGGTATGACAGATTTCCTAACCCCGAAACTGTCATTCGAGTAAGCTGTAACTTTGGTTCTACTTGAGAGCGACGATTTTCCTTCTCGCAATCGTGTTTTAGGACCAAAATATACATTTCTACCAAGTTTGAAGGAAATCGGAGAGGAAGGAGCTCTCCTTCACAATTACCAACACCGCGCATGCTTGGTCAGTGTGCGCTACGCCCGTAACTGCCGGTATGACAGATTTCCTAACCCCGAAACTGTCGTTGGAGTAAGCTGTAACTTTGGTTCTACTTGAGAGCGACGATTTTCCTTCTCGTAATCGTGTTTTAGGACCAAAATATACATTTCTACCAAGTTTGAAGGAAATCGGAGAGGAAGGAGCTCTCCTTCACAATTACCAACACCGCGCATGCTTGGTCAGTGTGCGCTACGCCCGTAGACTGCCGGTATGACAGATTTCCTAACCCCGAAACTGTCGTTTGAGTAAGCTGTAACTTTGGTTCTACTTGAGAGCGACGATTTTCCTTCTCGTAATCGTGTTTTAGGACCAAAATATACATTTCTACCAAGTTTGAAGGAAATCGGAGAGGAAGGAGCTCTCCTTCACAATTACCAACACCGCGCATGCTTGGTCAGTGTGCGCTACGCCCGTAACTGCCGGTATGACAGATTTCCTAACCCCGAAACTGTCGTTTGAGTAAGCTGTAACTTTGGTTCTACTTGAGAGCGACGATTTTCCTTCTCGCAATCGTGTTTTAGGACCAAAATATACATTTCTACCAAGTTTGAAGGAAATCGAAGAGGAAAGAGCTCTCCTTCACAATTACCGTATTCTGCTAAAATGAGGTTAAATTCCACTTGGTGACTGCTCGGTGTCTGTCTTTGTTGCTCACTGAGTATTGGACGGAGATAGAATGATGCTCGTCTTGACAGTTTCAAGTTGAGAGGTTAGGAACAGGTTAAAAGGGGATAGGAGTTTCGCCGTCACTGATGAGTTTCAGTTAGAATGGTGCAATTTAATTCTCGCTACGAATAATATACGTCGAGATGGACATAAAACAGAATATTATACTAAAGTTTAATGCGCAATTGCGAGCGGACTTGAAAAATCTCGACGGAATCTACGATTTTCACGAGCAGCTCAAAACGGAGAAAGATGAGATTGAAAAGTCGGTTAGTATTTGTTTTACTTTATACTACGGCTTCATATTTATTGGGTTGACTTGTATTAAATACTTGTTACATTAAATACAAAGTTTCACGCTTAAATTTTGCTAAAACAATAGACTTTCCAGTCAACCAAATATTTCATAAATACTAACAGATTTATACAAAATGTGTATGTATGGTGTGTGCAATTTTATACATATTTTTGCTATTCCACAGTTATCCATGGCCTCGACCACCGCTCCTTCAAAAGTAAAAGCAGTGATTGAAAACGTGGAGCATGTTGGTTGTGACGTCGAACAGCTGCAGGGAATCTCTACAGACCTTACCGCAAAAGTCGAAGAGACACTCAGCGAGAATGACAAAAATTTAGAGTTGCAAGAAGTTATCGACCAGATAGGCCAGCTGGACAAGACATTATCCTATCTGCACTTTATACAATACATAGAAAATATCAGGTAATACAAGATATCAAAAGTACTATGATTTCCACTATTTATTACTAATTATTAAAACGCCACGTTTGTGCTTTGCTCAGCGATGAGATGGAAACATACTTGTCATCTGGTGACGATGAGTCTATGATAACTTTATATACAAATCTGACGAATATCAGTTGTCAGTTGCAGTCGTCAGCGTGTCATCATCTAGTCAGTTACACTCACGAGACGCTGCACTTTTGGCACAATCTAATCAAAAAGAAATTTTCTAAGTATGTTCCCCATTAAATATACCCAGAATAATAGCACTTAAAGTGGTTCGCATACTAGATATTTAATGATTACGTAATATTTATACAGGGAATACAATGATTTACTGAAGATGCTAAAATGGCCTTTTTGTGGGGGCAATGTTGCCTCGCTGAGCGCACCTTCACCAGAAATAATGACCAGATTTAGGACACTGACGAAGTATCTCTTTCATCTGCAGTTACCGTATCCTTTAACAATTTATTTGTTCTGTCACGCGTCACGAGAAGCACTCGGCAAGACCGTTGGAAGGAACTTGTATTTCGCTCGATCCCGTCATTCGCAATCCTTAACTCTTCTCTCGGTATTTTCCTTCAGGGAAGATATGGTAAAACCAGTAGTGACGTCCGTGTTGTTAACAGATTTTGCGCCGGTCAGCTTGCCGATCAACTTACTGTCACGTCCTCTTCGGCAGAGGTTCATCTACCACTTCACAGGAAGTAAATTGACGAACCGGCAGGACAAACCCGAGTGGTTTTTTACCCAGATATTAACGTGGATCAAAGATCACGTTCAGTGGGTGCAGAAGAATGTCCAACCCGTTGCGGACTCCATAGACCTCGGACATTTGGACACAAAGGTGTAATATATATACAGGGTGTTTCCTCTAACTGTAGCACTTAGAATATCTCTGCTTCCTTTGATGATATGAAAAAAGTCAAAGGACGAAAATTGTTCGATTCAAAGAAGAGACCTAGTACTCTGGTAAGAAAATTATTTTTTTTAATCTGACCTTTCACAAGATGTCAAGGTCATGAACATTTTTTTAAACGAGATGGTATATTTTCCTTAACGAAATGATGTAGCTTGTAAAAAAACAAATTCAACCATACAGAATATGTTGACCTTCAAATGACTTTGAACCACAAAAATCACGTTTAGGAAAAGAAACTCTATATATTGTATGTATAACTACAAAGATACAAGGTGTTGTCGGAATATCGCGATAAACTTCATTTGCACGGAACATACTCAACGAATCATTTCCTGATCGCTGGATTGGACGTGGTGGAAGAATTTCTTGGCCGGCTCGATCACCAGATCTTACGCCTCTTGATTCTTTTCTTTGGGGACACCTAAAAAATGAAGTTTATCGCGATATTCCGACAACACCTGAAGATATGCGAGAAAGAATTCAGCGTGCGTGCACCGCAATTACTCCGGAATCTCTCAAAAACGTAAAACAATCGTTTATTCATCGAATTCGAAAGTGTATGGAAGTAAACGGTGATCGTTTCGAACATCTGTAAAAAAGGTACATCTTTGTAGTTATACATACAATAAATAGAGTTTCTTTTCCTAAACGTGATTTTTGTGGTTCAAAGTCATTTGAAGGTCAACATATTCTGTATGGTTGAATTTGTTTTTTTACAAGCTACGTCATTTCGTTAAGGAAAATATACCATCTCGTTTAAAAAAATGTTCATGACCTTGACATCTTGTGAAAGGTCAGATTAAAAAAATAATTTTCTTACCAGAGTACTAGGTCTCTTCTTTGAATCGAACAATTTTCGTCCTTTGACTTTTTTCATATCATCAAAGGAAGCAGAGATATTCTAAGTGCTACAGTTAGAGGAAACACCCTGTATATCAAGCGGACGAATTTTAAATTGAAATTTCTCGTCGCTAATTATGATGTATCGACAGGCCGAATTTATGCGTGCCCTAGTTCAATTGGCCGTCGAGAAACTGCACTGCGAGCTGGCCGTAGTGCAGTACGACGACACGTTGTTCGCGCATCTCGTGGACGAGGCGTTGGGATTCGAGAGGGAACTGCGAGAGACTCTGCTGTATCCGCAGTCTGAACCAACCACTGTCTTTGTCCTCACGCAAGCCCAGATATTTCTAAAGTGGATCAACATGGAGAAGAAATGTGAGCGCGAAGAGAATATTCGTGAAATAACTAACGCTTGAGGGATCACATACGCGTGCACGCTAAGTACGTATTTGCTGTTTAGATGCGACCGAGAAGATGGACGCGGTGCTAAGCTCGAGCACAGCGTGGGAGAGGGTAGCGAGTCCCGACTTGGACGACATGAAAGTCACCGAATGCGCGGACGCTTTCCTCACGCTTCTCACCGCGATCTCCGACAGGTACAAGCACCTACCTCAGCCTGGACACAGGTAAAATGCACGAAATATTTAACAAGTATTATTAACAATATTGTCACGCAGCCAAACAGTAACGTCGTCCGTAACGCTGAAGATTACAGTTTCTCGAGTTGCAACTGGAGCTGATCGACGACTGGAGGGTGAGATTGTTGCAGCTGTTGCACGAGAATTACGAGGACCCTCTGACGTCGCTGATGCCGAATATTCTCAATACGCTGCACTACGTCACAGCCGTTTTGGAGGAATGGGGCATGACCGTTGTACGTTGTAGCTTCTCCATCTACGATTGCACGCGAGAACAAGAGGCGTTATATTGACAATATCGATACCGTGTGTCTTTGCGCAGCACTTTCTGCAGCTGCACTTCTTCAAGAAGCAAGCCGAGGCCGTCGAGAGCGCGACCGACAGAGGCAACGACGTCAGCGAGAACATCGGGGAAATGGAAGGCACCGTGTTCGACGAGGCGGTGGCTCTCCTGCAACGATTGGAGAAGGAACTGATAAACGAAATCAGCGACTCGGTAGCTTTGGACGTGAAGGCGAAGAGCAGAGCTTACAGGACCGACAAGTATGAAACCTGACCGCGTCGTTATTCATCTTTCATTTGTTTCTGTTACTTAAACTGAAGCATTCCCTACTGTCTCGTCAGGTGGTTCGCGATGCAGTCTTCGAAAGAAATTGCCTCGCTGTCGGTGACGCCAAGCGGTTGCCCCGTGTTCCAAGAACTGGCCGCACGTCTTCACGTACTGCACAACGCCCTCGCCCTGCCGCTGTTTCACCAAGCTTGGAAGAGCCTGGCCTCTCAGTTCGATCAGGTGCGCAAGTTGCAAGTAACGATGGGATGATTTATTGCCGTCTTCTTCGTTGTCAATTTCTGAATTAAATTTTCAAATTCTCTCTCAAGTTCCTGCTGGAGGAAGTCGTGTTGGTAAATCACTTCAATAACGGCGGCGGCGAACAATTACAACACGACATTGTAAGGAATCTGTTCCCACTGTTCGGCCTGTACGTGAACAAGCCGGAATCGTACTTTCCTTTGTAAGTCCGTGCATGAAGCATCACTAAAAGACTCGAATTTATTTATCGAGAGTACGCGTAATAATAGAAACTGCTTGAATGTTTTTCAGAATCAAGGAAGCATGTGTACTTTTAAATATTTTAATCGGCTCGGCAATACTACTGCGGGAAACGCTGAGTAACAACGATAAAAGTGCATCGGTTGAAGTCTTATCGGACATCGGCGTGTACAAAATGTCCCCCGAGGTTGCTCTGAAGGTGTTAGCGACTAGAACTGACATTATCTGTACATAAGAGACTCTCCCTGGGTAAATGCCTTGTAAAAATGAAATTTATTGTACAGCAGCAGATTCCCATGGTGCATTCGGTAAATTCCGTTGAAACGATCATCCTCCCACGCATCCTCGCTTATACTTAAGGGGGGAGCCTGCTTTAGAACGTTGAAAATAAGGTATAATTTTACGAATTGTTTTGGAGAAACTATACAGCGGATCATTATAAAACTTTGATGCATTTATTAGTACATGTTTAAAGATAAAAAAATTATTTTTTTATTTGAACATATCGCCTGTAGAGGTCGTCCTGGAGGCATCTTAGTGCAGCCGGCATTGTAAATTGGTGAGCATTCTCCTGCCTCCAAATTTCATCCAAACTGAAAAATTGAAATATTTTCTCGTTATTTATGAATTCCCATCGTCGATGAACCTTTAATATTCATAAAAACATTACTTTTGCATGAAAAAGTTCAACAACTTTGCCTAAAAATCGTACTTTTGTGTTCTAAGCTCCACCATTTTGGCACTTTTCAACTTTTTTCTTCTCTCTTTGGTTCATCGACGATGGGAATTCATAAATAACGAGAAGATATTTCAATTTTTCAGTTTAGACGAAATTTGGAGGCAGGAGAATGCTCACCAATTTGCGATGCCGGCGACGCGGCTGCACTAAGATTTCTCCAGGACGACCTCTACAAGCGATATATTCAAATAAAAAAATAATTTTTTTTATCTTTGAACACGTACTAATAAATGCATCAAAGTTTTATAATGATCCGCTGTATAGTTTCTCCAAAAACAATTCGTAAAATATACCTTATTTTCAGCGTTCTAAAGCAGGCTCCCCCTTAACAGTGTTTCAACCAGTTGCGCATACTTAGTAAATAACGCCTGTGATTCTCAACACAGTAATGTGATTCCACCGTTGTCGGCGCCCAGTAACAGCAGCTGATTGAGAGGGAGGACAGCCATGGCGGTGAGGACGCCTTTAAAAGCGTCCGATTTTAACTTGGACGACGAGAACGAGGCGGTGACTTCTACAGCGCTATAGACGCCGATACGATTCGCCGTTGTCCCTATTACTAATTCTTGCTCGTACGTCGCCATGCAGTGGACAGGTTCCGTGGCGCCTCTGAAAGAAGATTTTACACTTACATTAATTAATTTCGATGTATCGAGCGGTGTTTTATCACGCGCAATTTTCGGTAACGATACTAGGAGTCCCCTTACTTCATGTGAAATTTAAGTTTCCCGTCCACCGCGCTCCACACTGCGATAGTTTGGTCCAACGAGGAGCTGACTATGGTGGTCTCGTTTATCGCTTCCAGTTGCAGCACCTTGTGCCATTAAGAATCAACGATTAAACGAGTGCTTCTATCAAGTCCCGAGTCGTCAGCAGTATCGACAGATTATTTTCAATTACCTCGCACTCGTGTCCCTTCCAAGACGCGATGATCAAGCCGGTGCGGGTGTCGAGGATCGTTAAGAAGCCCGACGCCTGGCCCAGGACTACCCAGTTACCGCTGGGCGCCACTGCGATGCACCTTATCAAGCCAGTCGGGTTCATCGAGACCTAGCGAACACGTCGATCCTAAATCTTTATACGAGATTACCGCTTTACAGCGGCAATTGTATGTATACTTGATACTCGATCGTTCGTTGCGCTTACTTTCATCTCGTTAACATATTGGAATGTCCTGCAGTCGATGACCCGGAGAGTGATGTCAGTTGTCCCCACGAGGAGAGTCGTGGATGGCGACGGGCTCGAGGCTAGAGTGTTCACCGGGACGGGGCGACTGCTCTCCGGGCAGCCCAAGAGCGAGCCCATGAACGGGTCCCAGCAATGAATCGCACCGTCGCACGTGACCGCGTATCTCAGGGATTCCAAGAACGTGAGCGAGAGGATAGACTTTTTGTGCCCGGTGTACGTATGCTGGCACGATGAAACTGTACTTCCGTCGCCCTGAGAGTTGCGTAACGTTGACGGTTGATGGAATGTCGATTAACAACGCTATACTCTGTCTGAATTATTATAAATCTTACCTGGCTTCGCAGACTCCACAACTTCACGGTCTTGTCCCTACCGCCACTCATAAAACTGTTCTCGTTGTCCAGCACGTACAAACACCTCACGCTGTTCGTGTGCCCGCTGAAGCTCTGCAGTTTTATCTGCTTTATGTTGAATATCATGTCTTTGTCCGGCCTCCCTATCTCGTGCTCCCAGTAGGCCAGCCAGTTGCCACGCAGCTGCCTGCCGGCGGAAGACGGGCACGTCGCCTCACGACCGGCCGCCGCCGCGCCCACCTCCGTCGCCGACTGAGCTTTCGCATCGTCCTTCTGTATCTCGAATCGATTTCCTACCACAGATATGTTCCCGAAGCTGCAGGCGCTCTTGTCGATCGACTCCACGTTCTGCGCCACGTCACGGTCCACGGTGGGCAATGCGTCGCACGTGTACTTGTCCGCATTATCTTGAATAACGATACGAGAGATTGAGGCGTCACTCTTTAATCGAGACGACGAATGAAAGTCGAAGATAAAAATTTTATTGAACATCTACCGGTATTCGAGGCGTCCGTCTTTACTCCCTGCTCGTAATCGTGACAGAGCTCTTGTATACGCTCGTGGTTTTTAAGTATCTGTCCTATCACCTCGCTGTCAACGCATCTATAGAAGAGCATGTACGCTTTGTGGGCGAACTCGGTGGTAAACACAGCACGTAGCTCCTCGAATGCCTAAACGTAAACGTAGATGCGTAAAATTTAATTATTTACATTTATATTTTTTAGGTGAAATAAAATCTGATAATTTGTTCAATCTTACTCTGTTCCTTTGCAAGTCCGGCACGTCGCTGCTCTCCAAGACCGGCGGGGAATACGAATCCGCAACGTCGGTTTCGAGCTTGGTCCATACATTGCTTCCATTGTTATCTTCGGAACCACCTTCAACGCGATTCGCGGCTTTCACTCTATATGAAATATTAAAATTAATGTTAAAAATATCTGCACGCTGTTGGCCTCTTCTCAACACGTAATATATTAGGGGTGTGATTTAGTTTTGAGGGTTTTTTTTGCTCAAAAACGCATGTATTTAAATATGATAATGAATCAATACCTTCATCAAAATATTTTCCTTCGTTTTCTATAACTTTTTCCCATCTTTCTGGCAAGAGATGGATTCCACCAAGATAAAATCACTCTTCTTTTCAGTTGATCCATTCGTCGACGAATTTTCGCACTTCTTCCAAATTATCAAAGTGTGTATCCTCTAAAGCGTGTTGCATCGACCGGAACAAATAATAATCGCATGGAGCAATGTCCGGAGAAGATTTGCCATTCACGCTCTAATAGTGTTTGTTTCACTGATAACGCAACGTGAGGTCGAGCGTTGTCACGAAGAAGAATCACTTTCCGTCGTTTACTCGCAATTGGTGGTCGGTTTTGGTCCAATGCTTGCTTCAACTTGTACAATTGGTGTCGATAACGATCAGCCGTGACAGTCTCGTGCGGATTTAACAGCTCATAGTACACTATCCCACCAAATACAGAGCATTACTTTTCAACCGTGAATATTGCGTCTCGGAGTGGATGTTGGTGGTTCGCCTGAATCCACCCATGATTTTCCGCGTTTGGGATTATCAAAATAGATCCACTTTTCATCCCCAGTAACAATCCGAGACAAAAGACTCTTCTTTTTTTGCCCGGCGATCAACGAAATGCAAATGTTCAACCGGTTCGCAATGGCACTTTCCGATAATTGATATCGAACCCATTTCCCTTCTTTCTTCATTTTTCCCATTTCATGTAAATGTTTGGTAACTGTTGTACGATCAACATTTAATGCTCTGGCAAGAGATGGATTCCACCGCGATAAAATGACTCTTCTTTTGAGTCGATCCATTCGTCGACGAATTTTCGCACTTCTTCCAAATTATCAAAGTGTGTATCCTCTAAAGCGTGTTGCATCGACCGGAACAAATAATAATCGCATGGAGCAATGTCCGGAGAAGACTTGCCATTCAAGCTCTAATAGTGTTTGTTTCACTGATAACGCAACGTGAGGTCGAGCGTTGTCACGAAGAAGAATCACTTTCCGTCGTTTGCTCGCAATTGGTGGTCGTTTTTCGTCCAATGCTCGCTTCAACTTGTACAATTGGTGTCGATAACGATCAGCCGTGATAGTCTCGTGCGGATTTAACAGCTCATAGTACACTATCCCACCAAGTACAGAGCATTACTTTTGAACCGTGAATATTGCGTCTCGGAGTGGATGTTGATGGTTCGCCTGGATCCACCCATGATTTTCCGCGTTTCGGATTATCAAAATAGATCCACTTTTCATCCCCAGTAACAATCCGAGACAAAAGACTCTTCTTTTTTTGCCCGGCGATCAACGAAATGCAAATGTTCAAATGGCACTTTCCGATAATTGATGTCGAACCCATTTCCCTTCTTTCTGAATTTTTCCCATTTCATGTAAATGTTTGGTAACTGTTGTACGATCAACATTTAATGCTCTGGCAAGAGATGGATTCCACCGCGATAAAATGACTCTTCTCTTCAGTTGATCCATTCGTCGACGAATTTTCGCACTTCTTCGAAATTATCAAAGTGTGTATCCTCTAAAGCGTGTTGCATCGACCGGAACAAATAATAATCGCATGGAGCAATGTCCGGAGAAGACTTGCCATTCAAGCTCTAATAGTGTTTTTTCACTGATAACGCAACGTGAGGTCGAGCGTTGTCACGAAGAAGAATCACTTTCCGTCGTTTACTCGCAATTGGTGGTCGTTTTGGTCCAATGCTTGCTTCAACTTGTACAATTGGTGTCGATAACATCAGCCGTGACAGTCTCGTGCGGATTTAACAGCTCATAGTACACTATCCCACCAAATACAGAGCATTACTTTTGAACCGTGAATATTGCGTCTCGGAGTGGGTGTTGATGGTTCGCCTGGATCCACCCATGATTTTCCGCGTTTCGGATTATCAAAATAGATCCACTTTTCATCCCCAGTAACAATCCGAGACAAAAGACTCTTCTTTTTTTGCCCGGCGATCAACGAAATGCAAATGTTCAAATGGCACTTTCCGATAATTGATGTCGAACCCATTTCCCTTCTTTCTTCATTTTTCCCATTTCATGTAAATGTTTGGTAACTGTTGTACGATCAACATTTAATGCTCTGGCAAGAGATGGATTCCACCGCGATAAAATGACTCTTCTTTTGAGTCGATCCATTCGTCGACGAATTTTCGCACTTCTTCCAAATTATCAAAGTGTGTATCCTCTAAAGCGTGTTGCATCGACCGGAACAAATAATAATCGCATGGAGCAATGTCCGGAGAAGACTTGCCATTCAAGCTCTAATAGTGTTTCTTTCACTGATAACGCAACGTGAGGTCGAGCGTTGTCACGAAGAAGAATCACTTTCCGTCGTTTGCTCGCAATTGGTGGTCGTTTTTCGTCCAATGCTCGCTTCAACTTGTACAATTGGTGTCGATAACGATCAGCCGTGATAGTCTCGTGCGGATTTAACAGCTCATAGTACACTATCCCACCAAGTACAGAGCATTACTTTTGAACCGTGAATATTGCGTCTCGGAGTGGGTGTTGATGGTTCGCCTGGATCCACCCATGATTTTCCGCGTTTCGGATTATCAAAATAGATCCACTTTTCATCCCCAGTAACAATCCGAGACAAAAGACTCTTCTTTTTTTGCCCGGCGATCAACGAAATGCAAATGTTCAAATGGCACTTTCCGATAATTGATGTCGAACCCATTTCCCTTCCTTCTGAATTTTTCCCATTTCATGTAAATGTTTGGTAACTGTTGTACGATCAACATTTAATGCTCTGGCAAGAGATGGATTCCACCACGATAAAATGACTCTTCTTTTCAGTTGATCCATTCGTCGACGAATTTTCGCACTTCTTCCAAATTATCAAAGTGTGTATCCTCTAAAGCGTGTTACATCGACCGGAACAAATAATAATCGCATGGAGCAATGTCCGGAGAAGACTTGCCATTCAAGCTCTAATAGTGTTTGTTTCACTGATAACGCAACGTGAGGTCGAGCGTTGTCACGAAGAAGAATCACTTTCCGTCGTTTGCTCGCAATTGGTGCTCGTTTTTCGTCCAATGCTTGCTTCAACTTGTACAATTGGTGTCGATAACGATCAGCCGTGACAGTCTCGTGCGGATTTAACAGCTCATAGTACACTATCCCACCAAATACAGAGCATTACTTTTGAACCGTGAATATTGCGTCTCGGAGTGGGTGTTGATGGTTCGCCTGGATCCACCCATGATTTTCCGCGTTTCGGATTATCAAAATAGATCCACTTTTCATCCCCAGTAACAATCCGAGACAAAAGACTTCTTTTTTTGCCCGGCGATCAACGAAATGCAAATGTTCAAATGGCACTTTCCGATAATTGATGTCGAACCCATTTCCCTTCTTTCTGAATTTTTCCCATTTCATGTAAATGTTTGGTAACTGTTGTACGATCAACATTTAATGCTCTGGCAAGAGATGGATTCCACCGCGATAAAATGACTCTTCTTTTCAGTTGATCCATTCGTCGACGAATTTTCGCACTTCTTCGAAATTATGAAAGTGTGTATCCTCTAAAGCGTGTTGCATCGACCGGAACAAATAATAATCGCATGGAGCAATGTCCGGAGAAGACTTGCCATTCAAGCTCTAATAGTGTTTGTTTCACTGATAACGCAACGTGAGGTCGAGCGTTGTCACGAAGAAGAATCACTTTCCGTCGTTTGCTCGCAATTGGTGGTCGTTTTTCGTCCAATGCTCGCTTCAACTTGTACAATTGATGTCGATAACCATCAGCCGTGACAGTCTCGTGCGGATTTAACAGCTCATAGTACACTATCCCACCAAATACAGAGCATTACTTTTGAACCGTGAATATTGCGTCTCGGAGTGGGTGTTGATGGTTCGCCTGGATCCACCCATGATTTTCCGTGTTTCGGATTATCAAAATAGATCCACTTTTCATCCCCAGTAACAATCCGAGACGAAAGACTCTTCTTTTTTTGCCCGGCGATCAACGAAATGCAAATGTTCAAATGGCACTTTCCGATAATTGATGTCGAACTCATTTCCCTTCTTTCTGAATTTTTCCCATTTCATGTAAATGTTTGGTAACTGTTGTACGATCAACATTTAATGCTCTGGCAAGAGATGGATTCCACCGCGATAAAATGACTCTTCTTTTCAGTTGATCCATTCGTCGATGAATTTTCGCACTTCTTCCAAATTATCAAAGTGTGTATCCTCTAAAGCGTGTTGCATCGACCGGAACAAATAATAATCGCATGGAGCAATGTCCTGAGAAGACTTGCCATTCAAGCTCTAATAGTGTTTCTTTCACTGATAACGCAACGTGAGGTCGAGCGTTGTCACGAAGAAGAATCACTTTCCGTCGTTTACTCGCAATTGGTGCTCGTTTTTCGTCCAATGCTCGCTTCAACTTGTACAATTGGTGTCGATAACGATCAGCCGTGACAGTCTCGTGCGGATTTAACAGCTCATAGTACACTATCCCACCAAATACAGAGCATTACTTTTGAACCGTGAATATTGCGTCTCGGAGTGGGTGTTGATGGTTCGCCTGGATCCACCCATGATTTTCCGTGTTTCGGATTATCAAAATAGATCCACTTTTCATCCCCAGTAACAATCCGAGACGAAAGACTCTTCTTTTTTTGCCCGGCGATCAACGAAATGCAAATGTTCAAATGGCACTTTCCGATAATTGATGTCGAACCCATTTCCCTTCTTTCTGAATTTTTCCCATTTCATGTAAATGTTTGGTAACTGTTGTACGATCAACATTTAATGCTCTGGCAAGAGATGGATTCCACCGCGATAAAATGACTCTTCTTTTCAGTTGATCCATTCGTCGATGAATTTTCGCACTTCTTCCAAATTATCAAAGTGTGTATCCTCTAAAGCGTGTTGCATCGACCGGAACAAATAATAATCGCATGGAGCAATGTCCTGAGAAGACTTGCCATTCAAGCTCTAATAGTGTTTCTTTCACTGATAACGCAACGTGAGGTCGAGCGTTGTCACGAAGAAGAATCACTTTCCGTCGTTTACTCGCAATTGGTGGTCGTTTTTCGTCCAATGCTCGCTTCAACTTATACAATTGGTGTCGATAACCATCAGCCGTGACAGTCTCGTGCGGATTTAACAGCTCATAGTACACTATCCCACCAAATACAGAGCATTACTTTTGAACCGTGAATATTGCGTCTCGGAGTGGGTGTTGATGGTTCGCCTGGATCCACCCATGATTTTCCGTGTTTCGGATTATCAAAATAGATCCACTTTTCATCCCCAGTAACAATCCGAGACGAAAGACTCTTCTTTTTTTGCCCGGCGATCAACGAAATGCAAATGTTCAAATGGCACTTTCCGATAATTGATGTCGAACCCATTTCCCTTCTTTCTGAATTTTTCCCATTTCATGTAAATGTTTGGTAACTGTTGTACGATCAACATTTAATGCTCTGGCAAGAGATGGATTCCACCGCGATAAAATGACTCTTCTTTTCAGTTGATCCATTCGTCGATGAATTTTCGCACTTCTTCCAAATTATGAAAGTGTGTATCCTCTAAAGCGTGTTGCATCGACCGGAACAAATAATAATCGCATGGAGCAATGTCCTGAGAAGACTTGCCATTCAAGCTCTAATAGTGTTTGTTTCACTGATAACGCAACGTGAGGTCGAGCGTTGTCACGAAGAAGAATCACTTTCCGTCGTTTACTCGCAATTGGTGGTCGGTTTTGGTCCAATGCTCGCTTCAACTTGTACAATTGGTGTCGATAACCATCAGCCGTGACAGTCTCGTGCGGATATAACAGCTCATAGTACACTATCCCACCAAATACAGAGCATTACTTTTGAACCGTGAATATTGCGTCTCGGAGTGGGTGTTGATGGTTCGCCTGGATCCACCCATGATTTTCCGTGTTTCGGATTATCAAAATAGATCCACTTTTCATCCCCAGTAACAATCCGAGACGAAAGACTCTTCTTTTTTTGCCCGGCGATCAACGAAATGCAAATGTTCAAATGGCACTTTCCGATAATTGATGTCGAACCCATTTCCCTTCTTTCTGAATTTTTCCCATTTCATGTAAATGTTTGGTAACTGTTGTACGATCAACATTTAATGCTCTGGCAAGAGATGGATTCCACCGCGATAAAATGACTCTTCTTTTCAGTTGATCCATTCGTCGATGAATTTTCGTACTTCTTCCAAATTATGAAAGTGTGTATCCTCTAAAGCGTGTTGCATCGACCGGAACAAATAATAATCGCATGGAGCAATGTCCTGAGAAGACTTGCCATTCAAGCTCTAATAGTGTTTGTTTCACTGATAACGCAGCGTGAGGTCGAGCGTTGTCACGAAGAAGAATCACTTTCCGTCGTTTACTCGCAATTGGTGGTCGTTTTTCGTCCAATGCTCGCTTCAACTTGTACAATTGGTGTCGATAACCATCAGCCGTGACAGTCTCGTGCGGATTTAACAGCTCATAGTACACTATCCCACCAAATACAGAGCATTACTTTTCAACCGTGAATATTGCGTCTCGGAGTGGGTGTTGATGGTTCGCCTGGATCCACCCATGATTTTCCGCGTTTCGGATTATCAAAATAGATCCACTTTTCATCCCCAGTAACAATCCGAGACAAAAGACTCTTCTTTTTTTGCCCGGCGATCAACGAAATGCAAATGTTCAAATGGCACTTTCCGATAATTGATGTCGAACCCATTTCCCTTCTTTCTTCATTTTTCCCATTTCATGTAAATGTTTCGTAACTGTTGTACGATCAACATTTAATGCTCTGGCAAGTTCTGAAGTGGATCGTGTTGGATTTTCGTCCAATAATGCTTGCAAATCTGCATTTTCAAGCTTTCTTGGTTGTCCCGAGCGTTCTTTGTCCTTCACATCAGTATCACCACTTTTAAAGCGTCTAAACTAGTGTTCACACGTCTTAATTGATGGGGCAGAATCACCATAAGTTTCCACAAGAATTCTATAACCGTCAGCCACAGTTTTCTTTTGATTAAAACACAAAAGCAACGCATGTCGAAAATGCTCTTTCGGAAGTTGAATTTTTACGATGATATAAACACGACTGTTATTGCATCTATTGCTATAATGCTACTGAATGTCATGGATAATGTCGACACCGTAAGAAACAACAGTTATCGGAAACAGCTATTGGAACAAACTGACACTACAGCCATCTGTTGCAAAACCCTCAAAACTAAATCACACTCCTAATATTATTGTATAAACAAAGAAAATTATGTTATCATTATAATTAATTTTGCTTCTCTTACTTCAGATTTCCGGTCCTATGAGTGTACGTGTCAAACGAGCCCTGCATGTAATCCTTGTATCCTCCCACCGCTTCCACCAGGGGATTTATGAAGTTGTCCAGGAACCTACGTAGTCCTAGTCTGACTATCAGCTTCAATAGGAACGTTCTGTGATACAATCGAGTAGTTCGGAACTTGGCGAGCGTTCCTGCGGGTAGTATATCGGCGTAGAGCGCGGTATCCATGACGGAACCGTTCTCGTACAGTTTCGTGATAGACGGGAGAAACGTGTCGGCCGTGTCCTTCGGTCCTAATGTTCTGAAAAGGAAGACGAGACAGATTAAGAGGACCCAATGGGTCGATTTTATTAGAACATCAGGCACTCACTTCGCGATAGGATCGAAGAGATGCCATATCGCTAGCACGGCGCTGTACGGCTCTTCCATGATTTGTACTATATGAGGAACTATTAATTGCAGGGTCGCCTCCCTCGCGCCGCCGGCGTAAGGCAGCAATCGTTCCAGTTCCCTGGCGATCGCTTTCACCTTGCACTCGCTGATCTTGCACAGATACTTGGTCTTCGTCCTAAGCGCGAGATCCGCGTCGTCCTCGCTCTTCACCGCGGAATTCAATTCTCGCACCAGGCCGTTGTACTCTTGCAGCATCTCCACGATGTTGTACAGATACTGGCAGTACTTGGAGAATGGAAATAGGCTGCCCGACAGGATCGATTGAAGGAACTGATGCGCGGACGGCGGCGGAAGGCCCATGTACGTTATCGTTGGGTAACGAAATGAGGTCTCACTCGCCTGAATGTAAAATGCGCGGGTGTCAATTCTACATTCGTGTCTTAGTGAAATATCGTAATGTCGTGACTCTGTAAAATTACCGTTGAAGCATCGCTCGTCTCCGCATTGCCGACGTTGTAGCTCTTTGGTACGATGTCAGTTTGCAGCAACAGCGAGACGATATTCCTGATGCACTTCGGCAAATTATCCGCCGAGGTGTTCAACGTGTTCAGGCACGTCGCGAATCTCTGCGGGAACGACGTTTTCTCGACGTTCCACGTCGCGCGGAACTTACCGGCCAGGAATATCTCGACTATCAGACAACCGAGTATCTGCTGCTCCTTGATACGGCCACCGGCAACGATTTGCTTGTAATTTGTAGAGGAATCGTGCAAGCCCACCGCGGGTTTGTAAACCTGATGATTGATCTTGTTCATAAAGGTGTGCATGGTCTCGACTTGCAGGATCGCCGCAACGGGATTGAAATCCTTCGGAAGGATAATCGGCTGACTGACGGACTTGTCCGACTTGATATTGTCCTCCGAGAGTAAGGAGCCTCTGGAACGGCTCAGCAGGCGACTCAGTACGAGAGGCGACGATCTCGATGCGTTCGTCGCGGTCATCGGCAATTCCTCTTCCTCGATGCCGGAACTCTGACCCTCGTCGTCGCTGATTTTACTCGCGGTTTGATCACCCTCTGCAATCATGGATAGAATAATTTGAAGAAAATTGCAACGTAAGATTTTTTGATGGTTAAAAAAAATACTCACTACTCTTATTGGCTGAAGACGTCGGTCGGAGACGCGGTGGTACTTTACCCCAGTACGGAGACGGTATAATCTTTTGCGGATGCGGTTGCGTGAAGAGTTGTACCACTCCGGAATTTGTTAAATCGGTATGATTGTCAACCAATTGCAGACAGACGTTTTTAGATTTTATGGCGGCAGAACCGGACAATCTGTAACGTAAAGGTGGCAAGAGTTCTCTTTCTCTCTCTCTCTGGCGCTCACATAAATAATAAACAATTTATTGATTAAACCCCTACTTGTAGCCAAAAGTCAAGTCTATCCAGTAATGCAATCTCTCTGATACATAAAAGCTTTCCAAAGCTTCTCGATGCTTTTCAATAAAATCCTCCGGAGAAGTCGCCCATGCTGGGATTTCTAAATCCGGCAAATCCTCGTGAATTGACTACAAACAACAGACACATGTAAGAACAGACGCTTAAACAGTAGATTGCTATCACTCGATGATACTATTGGGTCGTCCGGAAAGTTCGTGCCGATTTTGAAGGAAAATTCAAAGGCAACATTTTTTATGTCGATAAATATTTATTGACTTATGTATGCACCGTTTTGTTTCACAACCTTTGTCCATCTTTCACGCAACTGGAAGATTCCATTCTCCCAGAACTTCTTAGGTTTCTCGGCGAAAAACTCCTCAAGGTGGTTTTTTATGTCGATCAAAGAGTTGAAGTTCTTGCCGCTAAGAGAATTTTGCAAAGACCTAAATAAGTGAAAGTCTGAAGGTGCAATGTCTGGTGAATACGGTGGGTGAGGTGGCACATCCCAGCCAAACTCCAACAATTTTTGTCGGGTAGTCAAAGAAACATGAGGTCTGGCATTGTCCTGACGGAACACGACGCCCTTCCTATTAGCTAATTCTGGACGTTTTTCCTGAATCGCTGTCTTTAATTCGTCCAGTCGCGAGCAGTACTTATCTGCATTTATCGTTTGGTTGTGTGGTAGGAGCTCATAATATAGGATTCCTTTCCAATCCCACCAGACGCAGAGCATGACTTTTTTTGGACGAAGGCCGGCTTTCGGAGTGGTTAATGCTGGTTCATTTCGCTTACCCCAGGATCTTTTTCGTTCTACATTGTTGTAAATGATCCATTTTTCGTCACCCGTCACTAATTGCTTCAAAAATGGTACGTTTTCGTTGCGCTTGTACAGCGAATCGCAGATGGAAATGCGATCCATTAAATTTTTCGGCCAAATTATGCGGAACCCATACACCATAGCGACTTACGTAACCAAGCTTCACTACATGATCGTGGACAGTGGTTTTCGATATTTTCAGTATCTCTGCCAATTCACGTGTCGTGTAGCGCGGGTTATTCTCGATCAGTGTCTTGATTTGGTCATCATCAGTAGTAGAGGTCTGCCCGAGCGTTCTTGGTCCTTAAGGTTAAAATCACCAGCTCTAAACTTAGCGAACCACTTACGTACGGTTCTTTCAGCTAAAGCGCCTTCTCCGTAAACAGAACATATCGAATTTGTTGCTTGTGAGGCATTTTTGCCTTTCCGGTAATAGAAAAGCATCAAGTGTCTAAAATGTTCTTTGTTTTCTTCCATCTTCAGAGTACAAAACTGACACGAATCAATTTATCTGAAACAACTTTTTTCCTAAAGATGCGTTGAATGTCACCTTTAAGCATATGTATATAAATCGTATGTTTTCAATAACATTGATATATTCAGACATGTTCCAACGCCATCTATTAAAAATCGGCACGAACTTTCCGGACGACCCAATACTTTACCTTAAAAACACTGGGGTCGGTAAAGAACTGCGGTATACATTCATCAGGGCTCCAATCGTGCAACCTCTGAATCGAAGCTGGATATTCACCGGGTACCCACAAGGGTCGCACGTGCTTGCACAGCACAGATTTATTATATCGACGTGAAAGGTAGACGTAATATGTGATCTCTGACAAAACATCCGATACATGGTGTCCAACCTGCGAATTAACATTAACTTATCAACAAAAAAATATATAATATAAAAGATTTAGAGTTTAGATTGCGGATAGTCACTCGAAATAAAAAAATAAAAACAAGTCTACAATATTTCCTGCTCGCGTAATTTATTGACTAACAAGTAAACCTACGGAAGTGTCACTCTCCGATTTTTCTGAAATTTGGATATGTTATAATACATGAAAAACTAAGGGACACGTATTTTTTTTTAGCGGCGGAAAAACATATTTAGGGGGTGAAACGACCCCCCAAAATGGGGGGTAAAATGGAAAAATTGCGATATCTTTGAGACCAGTGAAGCGATTTTAATGATTTTTGCTATGAAAGTATCTTTCGATAGAAGACGAAAATCGGCCTAGGTATGTTGGAAGGGGAGTGAAAATTAGGGGGTGAACTACCCCTAAAGTGACCAATTTCTTGCTGCAAAAAATCAGTTTTGATCTGATCGAAGTAAACTCTATTAAAACTTCAAGAGGAAAGCTAATTAAGGAACACATATTTTTTTGTTTTGTTTTATATAAATATTTGGGGGGTAAACAATCCCTAAATTGCCGCGTTCGTTTGGCATTGCGCATGAAACACCTTGTGAAACTATATTTTTTAACTGTTCGATCTTTTTAATATATTGGTTTTTTAAGTCGCTGAATCCGAATCTGAAATCAGATTTTCAAAATTCAATATGGCGGATCCAATATGGCGGACGAAAACTCGAAAAATCACTTGAATAGACAGTAACTCGACATGCGACTTTCAAAATACAATAAAATCAACTTTTGACATTTATTGTTAGTTATGTGAAGTGAATTAAACATGTTAAAAATATTAATCGTTTATAACAAAATTGTTTAAATGTCAAAAGTTGATTTTATTGTATTTTGAAAGTCGCATGTCGAGTTACTGTCTATTCAAGTAATTTCTCGAGTTTAGCTTTCCTCTTGAAGTTTTAATAGATTTTACTTCCCTTTTTACCCCCCATTTTGGGGGGTCGTTTCACTCCCTAAATATGTTTTTCCGCCGCTAAAAAAAAATACGTGTCCCTTAGTTTCTCATGTATTATAACATATCCAAATTTCAGAAAAATCGGAGAGTAACACTTCCGTAGGTTTACTTGTAAGAATCGGAAAGCCTGTCCTGATCAGTATCGATTATTTAATGTGAGAACTGAAATTTTTTTCGCGCTCAACTTATCGCACGTGCCTCAGTCGATTGCGAGTCAAACGTGAGGTCCAGTTGTCTGTCTCCCTTGTTTAATCGGAATTTCGATTTTGTTAGATCCCTCCAGTTGCCGCCGTTCCTCGACGTGAAATCCGTCACCCACGGCATAACGTGGTGGCAACTGGGATCGCCGTGTCTCCTGCCGGCCAAATTATTCAGCGCCGTCAAGTAATCGAAGTTGCTGATGCAATTGTACACCCACATCTCGCATAATTTCTCGATGCTTTCGTTCGTGCCGAAGTCGCTGTTATGCGTTCCGGATACGCCGTTTCTTCTACCGTGAGTATTGCTACCGGCAAGCCTCTCTCTACTCTCCTGGGAGGAACTCGTACCCTCGCTTTCAGGTTTCAGGTAGATGTTATCACTCAGTTTTGGCAGTACCTGGAAACCATGAATCCGACTGAAATTTTCCTGACTTCACCTCGCATCGGAAACCACCGCAGATAGAGGAAGTGCGAAATGTATACCTGAATAGTGAAATTATCTGTGACTAAAATGTCGCTAAGAGTAATCTCGCCCAACGCGAGACCGCGATCATGCAGGTCCCTGGATAACCGTAGCAACTGATAAACCACGAACAACGGTTTCCCATGACTCGTACTGAGAGCAGCCGGACTGTACATTACGCATCTGAAAGTGGTGCTCGTGAGTAACGGAAATATTTTTCTATTTACCTATCACACAACGATTTTGAAACATCGAGTATGCAAATAAGTGCCATCGCGCAAACCCACTCGCGAAGGGAGTAGCTCGCAGTTTGGTCGTAGAGCACTACAAAAGCGGACGCAGTCTCTACGACGAAGTGGACCGGCGCGAGATTGCAGTGCGTTTCGGAGGATGTGCCATTGGAGACTGAGAGAACTACACCGTGCTGCACCTGGACCAACGTGCAGCCGTACATCCTGTTTAACACCTCGTGCATAATACCGACGTCGTTCGTATTGGCAGTGATGGTGGACTGCTCCCTCTGCTCCACGAAATTCCAAGGATCTACACACAGTTCGCAAGATATCGTTAATTAAACTAAACAACAGCAAGTGGCATCTACAAACTGAGATGACAAAATGTTGCCAGTGGGAAACCACTCGCCAAGTACGCACGGTAGTACTTTTTGTACGTTTCCTTCCACAAGTTCCGATAATTGGTCTCAGCGACGTAGTGCAGCAACTGCGAGAATATCAGTTCGGCCTGATTCCTCGTGCTGGTGACGGGTCTCCCCCTTGGCAGGGGGATCGCATTCCTGTAGCGCTTTACGTATACCTAGCAGCGGCGATCAGTCTTATCATATTTTACAAACGCAAGACGTTTGAAGGATTTGAAGAACAGCTTTTAGGTGTACCTTTGCGTAAACCCTCAACCAGTCGCCGCCCAATTCATCGTGGGTGGGTTGCGCTGCGATTTCGTCGCTGGACAGTCTATCGTGATGGATAAACGTGAACGGGCCAGCCGTCAGTAACCGGGAAAGCCAGTTTCCGTGAACCGTCAGAGAGATTCGTCCATCCGTCAGTATCATGTACTTCGCTGGCACCGCGAGGTGTTCTTGTATTATATCCATCTTGTTTCATGCCGTTCAGGCACTGCGCGGACGTGAACTTTCATCGCTCTCCCTCATTTCCATTTTGCGAGGGCGCAAAATAACAGAGCGTGAGAGAGCGTTATCGCTCATCGGTGCGGATCCGTGCGCTGGTTTAAATATCCGCTGGATGACGCACGAACGTCAGAGACAGCTGACTCGAGACTAGTGAACTCTGAAAGAGCGAACACTCCTGCCCACGATCTTATATACAGGCCTGGAAACTTCAGAGGTGGGGATGGATCATTTTGTGTCACTTTTTATTTCTTTAGTAGCCACTAGAGGCGTTGCGATCGATGTTCGCAGGCCGACGAGGGACGTCAGAGGCCGGGGGAATATCTGTCCGTCTTTATTCCACTCGCAGTCTTCACAAAACAATATGATAAATTAATAACGCTTTAAATAATTTAAGACTATAAATGAATTAGGGAAATATGTATTGGGTCGTCCGGAAAGTTCGTGCCGATTTTTAATAGATGGCGTTGGAACATGTCTGAATATATCAATGTTATTGAAAACATACGATTTATATACATATGCTTAAAGGTGACATTTCAACGCATCTTTAGGAAAAACGTTGTTTCAGATTAATTGATTCGTGTCAGTTTTGTACTCTTTTCAAGATGGAAGAAAACAAAGAACATTTTAGACACTTGATGCTTTTCTATTACCGGAAAGGCAAAAATGCCTCACAAGCAACAAATTCGATATGTTCTGTTTACGGAGAAGGCGCTTTAGCTGAAAGAACCGTACGTAAGTGGTTCGCTAAGTTTAGAGCTGGTGATTTTAACCTTAAGGACCAAGAACGCTCGGGCAGACCTCTACTACTGATGATGACCAAATCAAGACACTGATCGAGAATAACCCGCGCTACACGACACGTGAATTGGCAGAGATACTGAAAATATCGAAAACCACTGTCCACGATCATGTAGTGAAGCTTGGTTACGTAAGTCGCTATGGTGTATGGGTTCCGCATAATTTGGCCGAGAAAATTTAATGGATCGCATTTCCATCTGCGACTCGCTGTACAAGCGCAACGAAAACGTACCATTTTTGAAGCAATTAGTGACGGGTGACGAAAAATGGATCATTTACAACAATGTAGAACGAAAAAGATCCTGGGGTAAGCGAAATGAACCAGCATTAACCACTCCGAAAGCCGGCCTTCGTCCAAAAAAAGTCATGCTCTGCGTCTGGTGGGATTGGAAAGGAATCCTATATTATGAGCTCCTACCACACAACCAAACGATAAATGCAGATAAGTACTGCTCGCGACTGGACGAATTAAAGACAGCGATTCAGGAAAAACGTCCAGAATTAGCTAATAGGAAGGGCGTCGTGTTCCGTCAGGACAATGCCAGACCTCATGTTTCTTTGACTACCCGACAAAAATTGTTGGAGTTTGGCTGGGATGTGCCACCTCACCCACCGTATTCACCAGACATTGCACCTTCAGACTTTCACTTATTTAGGTCTTTGCAAAATTCTCTTAGCGGCAAGAACTTCAATTCTTTGATCGACATAAAAAACCACCTGGAGGAGTTTTTCGCCGAGAAACCTAAGAAGTTCTGGGAGAATGGAATCTTCCGGTTGCGTGAAAGATGGACAAAGGTTGTGAAACAAAACGGTGCATACATAAGTCAATAAATATTTATCGACATAAAAAATGTTGCCTTTGAATTTTCCTTCAAAATCGGCACGAACTTTCCGGACGACCCAATATATGAAATAAAATTGAGTTTTTATTCTCAAATTTAAGTGTGAATAAAAACGAATCCTTCCGTGATGGAAAAAAATGTAATAAAATTTTTAGAAATGTATTTGAAACTCTCTGTCAATTGACCTCGATTCATTAACATTTCATCATAAATTTTTATATTTTATTAGAAATTTTCGTATTTTATTATAAATTTTATATCTAATATTCCAAAAGTTTGAAAATTTATGATGAAATGATAATGAACCGGGATCAATTGATAGAGATTTTCAAATACATTTTAGCAAAATTTTATTATATTTTTTCCATCAGGATTTTATGTTTAAATCTGTCCTTTATCTTTTTATTTTATTTTTGCGGGTAATAGCTTTTTCCCACTTTTTCCAAGTAACAATGTCTTTCGGCACTCGAAATAAAGAACGTTTCTGCTCGGTTCTACCGCCGGTCTTGCAATTCGGTACCGCACACCATTTCGTCATTTCAATAAACGTTTCGATAACTTTTGTAGTCAATAACCGTTTTTCAATGAGAGTCATGAACACACGTGGGTTCTTATCTCCGGTTTTCAGGTTATATTTATCTGCGGACATCGATGACAGCGACGAGTAGTGGTTATGCTAAAAACTAAACGTGTCTTCAAAAAGCGGCCATACTCCCACCACTGAAATTAGAGGTAGTTTCCAGACCTGTATGTAAGACCGTGCTCCTGCCCAATCACCTCAACTGAAAGAGAGAGATTTTCTAGTAGATATTTAATACATTATATAATTATTTATTCATAATTTATTATTTATTCTCTACTTGAAGTCTACAGAAATCTGTTTATATTATCGATAAAATATTCAGCAACTGATGATTGGCTATCACAGTATTTCCTAGCTGTCGCGTCTTCAGAGGCAGCGGTCCAGTTGACGTTTCAAACGCTTCAGAACAATTTCTCTATCCTTTATCTTCTTTTAAATAATACATTGCAATTTATATTATTTATAATACGATAAAATAATATGAACTACGTATCAATATTTTTTGAAACATTTACAAGTAATCATTTATCAATATTTATACATGCATTTTTATAGTCTACATTCAAAATAACCGCGAAAACATAGGCGTGACACCTGTGCCATCTAGTGTTGAAACGCGGAGTTTTTCAGGAAAGCCACTCCGATTTCGCAAGGGCGAGAACACCTAATCTTCTTACCCCATTGACATAGGAATATATGGACGAAGCCTTTTACGAGGGGAAGCCGAGATTAGCGGTAAGGGGAGAGCACTGGCACTTCGTGTAACTTCGGCTGTTTGGGTATGTCGGTTCCGCTAGTGATATATATATATGTACGATGAGTTATTGTGTTGTGTCGGAATGTAGCAATCGCATTAATGCAAAAAGGAAAAATTGGCAATAACGTATGAAAGAAAATAATGGTCCGAAAATTTCTTTTCATCTATAAGTAAAATACATACAATTGTAGGTTATACACAATGCCGGTAAAACGTTTCAGATATTGTTATGTGTTTATTATTATTTAAATTTATTATTATTGTGTTAAGAAAGAATTTTGGCTTGATTATACACCTAGACCGAGTAATGGTGGCACCGAAAGACAATCTTATTTAATTATCATATTTTTAACGTAATTTAGATGTAACATTGTCACCTACTGAAGAGGACCACATCCCGTATGGTCGAAACGTCGTTCTAATAAAGAGAATTATAGCCAGTTGTGTCGAATATTAATCGTACTCGTTTACTGAAATTATCTACTGGCGGTGTTAAGAAAGAATTTTGGCTTGTTTATTATTATATTCGTATGAACAATTGTTCAATAACAGTTTTTCATTTATAGTTTTTATTAATTCATATATTTAATAATAAATATATATATATATAGTCAAATCGTATATATTATTATTAAATATATGAATTATAATAACAACTATAAATGAAAAACTGTTATCGAACAATTATTCATATGAATGTAATAATAAACACGTAACAATATTTGAAACGTTTTACCGGCATTGTGTATAACCTACAATTGTATGTATTTTACTTACAGATGAAAAGAAATTTTCGGATCATTTTCTTTCATAAGTTGTTGCCAATTTTTCCTTTTTGCATTAATGCGATTGCTACATTCCGACACAACACAATAACTCATCGTACATGTAATTTCAGTATCACAACTTTACAAAACTTTATCGAGTATCATTCGAGCGATGTCGAGAACAGCCGAACTCGCCCGATTTGCCAGCAGCCTCTCCTTACCGCAAATCTCAGAACCCCCCTTGCCTAAGTTCGTAGCATAGGCTCCGTCCATATATTCCTATGTCAGTGTCTTACCACAGTATAGTGATATACAGTAGGGACAAAGAGCGTCGGCACCTTTGATCTTTTTCAGCCGATCCGCCATGTCTTCGGGCGGCAAGTAGCGTATCAATAATATTAAGCCCGGTGTCCACGATGCTAGAAATCGGTCCGAGTTCTCGGTCCGAGAAATATGTAGCCAATCAACTTGCACTTTTACGGAAAAGCCGCAAGTTGATTGGCTACATATTTCTCGGACCGAGAACTCGGACCGATTTCTAGCATCGTGGACACCGGGCTTTAGAAACCACCGCTATCAGCAAATATTTTTAATGTGTTTTCTTAAAAAAAATTACATATTTTATAAATACATAAGTAATGCACACCTTTCTTTCTCTTTTGGAAAGCGAAAAAATGATATATTATCATCATTAATCATTGTGAAAACAATTTTGCACCGCACTCGATGTATTCTCTTAGACATTGTTTTTAACAAAAGCACAAAACAAACAATACAATACAATATGCGAATGTTTATGTTTGGTTATGTTTCTCTATCTATATGTGATCACAGTTACGGAGACAATGTGCGTTCTTCACTTTGAACGGGGTTGGAAGCCGCCCAAGAACATGGCCGCTTGGGATGCGCAAGCAAACCTGCGCGGCTGACTCGAAAACGGGTGCTTGTCCCTATAAATAAAGTCCTGTAGAGCGGACTTTCTTTCTATCTCTACTTCATTTGTGGAAAAGGATTGTTTATTCTGCACAAGCAATAAAGAGCATTTTCGAAACTGCAATTACCATCGTTATAGTGAAAAAATAGTTCATTAGCAACTCCAGGATCACCTTAAGGCGGAAGCGCAGACTTTGGGCTCCCGCACATAGAACGCGGCAAAGCGGCAACGCGGCGGCTAATCACCGTCTTGCTTTTCGGTATTATCAGAAAAGCAAGACGGTGATTGGCCACCGCGTTGCCGCGTCCTGCAGAAGCAGGAGCCCATGGAAATATTCTACATATGACCACAATATAATGATATACAGTAGGGACAAAGAGCGTCGGCACCTTTGATCTTTTTCAGCCGATCCGCCATGTCTTCGGGCGGCAAGTAGCGTATCAATAATATTAGAAACCACCGCTATCAGCAAATATTTTTAATGTGTTTTCTTAAAAAAAATTACATATTTTATAAATACATATGTAATGCACACCTTTCTTTCTCTTTTGGAAAGCGAAAAAATGATATATTATCATCATTAATCATTGTGAAAAACATTTTGCACCGCACTCGATGTATTCTCTTAGACATTGTTTTTAACAAAAGCACAAAACAAACAATACAATACAATATGCGAATGTTTATGTTTGGTTATGTTTCTCTATCTATATGTGATCACAGTTACGGAGACAATGTGCGTTCTTCACTTTGAACGGGGTTGGAAGCCGCCCAAGAACATGGCCGCTTGGGATGCGCAAGCAAACCTGCGCGGCTGACTCGAAAACGGGTGCTTGTCCCTACTGTATATCCTTACACTGTGGTCTTACCCTGCGTGTTTGAACTAACATCAATGAACATCAACATCAGAGGTGCCGACAGGGAGTGTTGTGTGCTGTGCCTGTGCCACGAGTGAGCGAGGTTATTTAAAAATGGCGGACGCGTCGTCTTCCGATACTACCTCAGACTGTTGTAATGAGTGTTTCTCTGACATTACGTCGGAAAAATCGGAGTACGTCGTGGTGGGACGCAAGCCGTGCCCGTCACATCGCCGCAGCAAGCGGAATTTCCTGCAGAAGCTGATGATACGCGAGGTAAGCGGCCTTAACCTTCAAACCTTGACATGAGTGGCATCATCACTGACTGACAGCGTCTCTGCAAACTGGAGTGATTTTTTAATTCTCTTAGCTATGACGATCCTACGATTTAAAGCATTTGCAGGAAGCGAGAGAGTGTTTAATCTTTCGGCTTGTCAGCTTACTTTGTTTAGAGCGTTATGAGCTGCCATTACGTCTCGTAAACTCCGATAAAAATGTGTAATTCTTTCGCGATGCATAAGTCCTCTTTTCTGATACTTTAACAAATCTGTTCACGTCAGGATCCTAAAAAATTTGTTTTAGAAGCATTGTCAAAATGGTGTGCAGTGGCTCGTGTAAGCAATTGTGAAGCATAAGGTTTTGTATTAGGAATTGGAAAATGTTTACTTGCAGATGAGGGGATGCCTGTCAGCGCACAATTACGCGTCAGAGGAAAGACTGTTCACCACTGTACCTAAGTGGCGGCATTTGCCTCTCTTACATGTAATCCCAAAGTCTGCGCTCGAAGCAGGGTACGTTAACAATATTAATATTACACGGATTTGTTTAATTAATGAATATCGGGTTGACCGGAAAGTTCATGCTGATTGTCCTTAGCAAAATTCAAATGCAAGACTCTGTCTTAAAAATTAGTACAAAGTTTTGCGTGTGAATTCTGCCAAAAAAATTCCACATGACTTTTTTGGTAATGTAAAACTTATTAATTTTTAATGCAGTTTTGTGTTTTTTGAATTGTGAGTTTTGCTAAGGGATCAGCATGGACTTTCCATGGCCAATCAATACATTTAATCCATTAATAAGAAAAGATAAATAACTAAAATTCTTTTATTATATTTATTAGGAGTGTGATTTAGTTTTGAGGGTTTTGCAACAGATGGCTGTAGTGTCAATTTGTTTCAATAGCTGTTTCCGATAACAGTGTTGACATTATCCATGACATTTAGTAACATTATAGCAATAGATGCAATAACAGTCGTGTTTGTATCATCGTAAAAATGCAACTTCCGAAACAGCATTTCCGACATGCGTTGCTTTTGTTTTTTAATCAAAAGAAAACTGCGGCTGACGGTTATAGAATTCTTGTGGAAACTTATGGTGATTCTACCCCATGAATTAAGACGTGTGAATACTGGTTTAGACGCTTTAAAAGTGGTGATACTGATGTGAAGGACAAAGAACGCTCGGGACAACCAAGAAAGCTTGAAAATGCAGATTTGCAAGCATTATTGGACGACAATCCAACACGATCCACTTCAGAACTTGCCAGAGCATTAAATGTTGATCGTACAACAGTTACCAAACATTTACATGAAATGGGAAAACTTCAGAAGGAAGGGAAATGGGTTCGACATCAATTATCGGAAAGTGCCATTGCAAACCGGTTGAACATTTGCATTTCGTTGATCGCCGGGCAAAAAAAGAAGAGTCTTTTGTCTCGGATTGTTACTGGGGATGAAAAGTGGATCTATTTTGATAATCCCAAACGCGGAAAATCATCGGTGGATTCAGGCGAACCATCAACATCCACTCCGAGACGCAATATTCACGGTTCAAAAGTAATGCTCTGTACTTGGTGGGATAGTGTACTATGAGCTGTTAAATCCGCACGAGACTGTCACGGCTGATCGTTATCGACACCAATTGTACAAGTTGAAGCAAGCATTGGACCAAAACCGACCAGCAATTGCGAGTAAACGACGGAAAGTGATTCTTCTTCGTGACAACGCTCGACCTCACGTTGCGTTATCAGTGAAAGAAACACTATTAGAGCTTGAATGGCAAGTCTTCTCCGGACATTGCTCCATGCGATTATTATTTGTTCCGGTCGATGCAACACGCTTTAGAGGATACACACTTTGATAATTTCGAAGAAGTGCGAAAATTCGTCGACGAATGGATCGACTCAAAAGAAGAGTGATTTTATCGTGGTGAAATCCATCTCTTGCCAGAGCATTAAATGTTGATCGTACAACAGTTACCAAACATTTACATGAAATGGGAAAAATTCAGAAGGAAGGGAAATGGGTTCGACATCAATTATCGGAAAGTGCCATTTGAACATTTGCATTTTGTTGATCACCAGGCAAAAAAAGAAGAGTCTTTCGTCTCGGATTGTTACTGGGGATGAAAAGTGGATCTATTTTGATAATCCGAAACGCGGAAAATCATGGGTGGATTCAGGCCAACCATCAACATCCACTCCGAGACGCAATATTCACGGTTCAAAAGTAATACTCTGTACTTGGTGGGATAGTGTACTATGAGCTGTTAAATCCGCACGAGACTGTCACGGCTGATCGTTATCGACACCAATTGTACAAGTTGAAGCAAGCATTGGACCAAAAACGACCACCAATTGCGAGTAAACGACGGAAAGTGATTCTTCTTCGTGACAACGCTCGACCTCACGTTGCGTTATCAGTGAAAGAAACACTATTAGAGCTTGAATGGCAAGTCTTCTCCGGACATTGCTCCATGCGATTATTATTTGTTCCGGTCGATGCAACACGCTTTAGAGGATACACACTTTGATAATTTGGAAGAAGTGCGAAAATTCGTCGACGAATGGATCAACTGAAAAGAAGAGTCATTTTATCGCGGTGGAATCCATCTCTTGCCAGAGCATTAAATGTTGATCGTACAACAGTTACCAAACATTTACATGAAATGGGAAAAATTCAGAAGGAAGGGAAATGGGTTCGACATCAATTATCGGAAAGTGCCATTTGAACATTTGCATTTTGTTGATCACCAGGCAAAAAAAGAAGAGTCTTTCGTCTCGGATTGTTACTGGGGATGAAAAGTGGATCTATTTTGATAATCCGAAACGCGGAAAATCATGGGTGGATTCAGGCCAACCATCAACATCCACTCCGAGACGCAATATTCACGGTTCAAAAGTAATACTCTGTACTTGGTGGGATAGTGTACTATGAGCTGTTAAATCCGCACGAGACTGTCACGGCTGATCGTTATCGACACCAATTGTACAAGTTGAAGCGAGCATTGGACAAAAAACGACCACCAATTGCGAGTAAACGACGGAAAGTGATTCTTCTTCGTGACAACGCTCGACCTCACGTTGCATTATCAGTGAAAGAAACACTATTAGAGCTTGAATGGCAAGTCCTCTCCGGACATTGCTCCATGCGATTATTATTTGTTCCGGTGGATGCAACACGCTTTAGAGGATACACACTTTGATAATTTCGAAGAAGTGCGAAAATTCGTCGACGAATGGATCGACTCAAAAGAAGAGTGATTTTATCGTGGTGAAATCCATCTCTTGCCAGAGCATTAAATGTTGATCGTACAACAGTTACCAAACATTTACATGAAATGGGAAAAATTCAGAAAGAAGGGAAATGGTTCGACATCAATTATCGGAAAGTGCCATTGCGAACCGGTTGAACATTTGCATTTCGTTGATCGCCGGGCAAAAAAAGAAGAGTCTTTTGTCTCGAATTGTTACTGGAGATGAAAAGTGGATCTATTTTGATAATCCGAAACGCGGAAAATCATGGGTGGATCCAGGCGAACCATCAACACCCACTCCGAGACGCAATATTCACGGTTCAAAAGTAATGCTCTGTACTTGGTGGGATAGTGTACTATGAGCTGTTAAATCCGCACGAGACTGTCACGGCTGATGGTTATCGACACCAATTGTACAAGTTGAAGCGAGCATTGGACGAAAAACGACCACCAATTGCGAGCAAACGACGGAAAGTGATTCTTCTTCGTGACAACGCTCGACCTCACGTTGCGTTATCAGTGAAAGAAACACTATTAGAGCTTGAATGGCAAGTCTTCTCCGGACATTGCTCCATGCGATTATTATTTGTTCCGGTCGATGCAACACGCTTTAGAGGATACACACTTTGATAATTTGGAAGAAGTGCAAAAATTCATCGACGAATGGATCAACTGAAAAGAAGAGTGATTTTATCGTGGTGGAATCCATCTCTTGCCAGAAAGATGGGAAAAAGTTATAGAAAACGAAGGAAAATATTTTGATGAAGGTATTCATTCATTATCATATTTAAATACATGCGCTTTTGAGCAAAAAAACCCTCAAAACTAAATCACACCCCTAATATTATATTTTTTATTTCATTATATTTTGCAATTTATTATGTTTATTATATTTGATGATGCAATAATTAATTTGGAAAATGGCAAAATGACAGGTTTTTAGTGTCCTGAAATAAGCATAATTGTAAGCGATTTTTATTTTACAAGACACATCGTTATGGGATTAACGCAATGTGGTCAGTTCCTGCTCACGTACACGTATACGCTGGATGTCAGCAGTAACACGTCCCTGTACAAATACCTGTTACACTGGTGGGCTATCACGCCAAACCGCGTCGCCCGCAAAGTTGCCGAAGTTACGTTGTTTGGGAATTATACGATTTATAGAGAATTGAGCATAGTTATATCGCAATGGCCAATGGAGCGGAATAAACTTGTAATACACGGCCTCTGGTACGTCGTGAATTTTATCTCGTCTTAGACTCGAAGGATGAGACGCGCAAAGTCAGTAATCTTTCTTTATTTTAGTAGTACAAATTTCTTACACCTACAACCGACTGATAGAGCATATTTAACTATAACGACGGTACCGTCTCTTTATAATTGCAAAGATTGCTTAAAGATCGCTGCATCGTACGAGGAAGAAGGTGAAGGTAATAAATTATACAGATATTTACACAATGCTGTTATACATTTTCATAAAACGATACAATTGTGATTGCGTCGTACAGAACTAGCGGCAAACTGGGACGGTTGCGTGCGGTGTAATTGCTTGCAACATGGATTGACAGTTCACACGACGTACGAGGTGATCTCGCCGTATCCGAAGTTTCGGGCAACGGTGTGTCTGAATTACTGGAACCACGTGGTGGTCAACACGGGGAATTTCCTCCACGTTCTCCGAGTAGACTTAAACATACCGAGATCGAAGAATCAAAGAACATGCGACAAGCAGGACAGTTCTGTGCACGAGCCCGGAGCCATGGTGCCGGACACGATCCCGTTGGACATGAGTGACGTCGAGGAGACGGACTACTCCTCGAGGACAGAAGAGGGACAGAAGTACGAGAGCTCGGACGAGAAGGTCGGCACGCCGGAGTGCGTGGACCGCTCGCCGAAGTGCGAGTCCAGCCTGGAGCAGGACTTTCTAGACGAGCCGGTTAAGCTAGGACGCGACTTACCGTTAACTACCTCAAGCAGCAATCAAAGCGACTGTGTCTGTGATATAAGTAGTAAACCTGACGTCGCTTTAAGTATTAAGTTGTGCGACTGCTCGAGCACGGCCGAGTGCACCAGGTGCGGCCGGGGCAGCGGCGGCAGCGACAGCCCGGTCTCGCGGGCCGGCGGCGTCGAGCAGACCGCCATCTCGGTGCGGGACAAAATTCTGCAGGACTTTTGCGAGGATACGTCGCAGGAGCTTAACATCGGCAGCGATCTGATCACGCTGGTGAAACACCCGTCGTGCTCGCCGCGCTCGACGCCGCAGAGACTGCCAGCTGATCTCAGGACGATAACCACGTGGTCGTCCCCGATACTTACCCCGCCGTCGGACATCCTGCGCACCCGCAACTCGGAGTCTAGTCACAGAGTCCAGATCCCGCAACGTAGTACCAACAGTAGCAGCAGCCAGCAACGTTCGAGCTCGCCGCAACCTGGCGCCTCGCAGCAGGATGCGAATTCCGTGGCGTCTATAAGCTCGCCGCTGCAGTCCGTATCAATTAGCTCCGCCTCGTCGTCGCGCTCGTCCCGCTTGATGTCGCCGCCCATCGCCAGGTCGTTTCGCCACCCGAGCCCGCGCAAGAGATCAAGTCTGCACTCGCCCCCGCCCGTCGTTAACGCGAGCCAATCGGCTCGGACGACGAGGGCGACGCACAAGCTGATCCTCGAGGCGGAGAAGGCGTACGAGTTCACGGATGAAGCGCAGGAGACGACGTGCGAGAAGCTCAGCTCGTTCAGGAAGCGCCGATTAGCCGACAAGAAGTACGAGTTCTGCGACGAAGCGGAAGACGCGGAGAACATCATCCCCTTCAAGCATATACGCGATCAGTTCAAGCACCGCGGCGCCTGTTCCATACATCAGATACCCTCCTCGCCGGCGATGTCGCCGGTGTTGCCGAACGGCCGCCGGCACTGGGTCGACTCGGATCAGAGCGAGTCGGACGAGTTGAATCTTGCTCAAGACATTAGTATAGCTACCGATCTGACGAATCCCGAAACAGGTAAAGCTCTTGGTTATTCATCGAGAAGAGAGTTAGACGAATGGATCTGATAAAAGTAAATTTTGCCAGCAGAGAAGAACGTACTTCGGCCGTTGAACCAGAATCAACTGTTCAACGGCGGCGTGCACCGTGACCGCGTCGGCAAGTGTTGCCCGAATTTCTCGCCATTGGTCCCTAGAAATAACTTGCAGTATCCTTCGATAAAGTGCACCGCGCGTTTCAAGCGCAGTTACATAGAGCTCGACGACGAGATGATATCGGTGATCACGGACGTGGAAGGTACGTACTGAAACATAATACGCCATTCTGCTTCGATTAGTTCGTAATGTATTGGGTCGTCCGGAAAGTTCGTGCCGATTTTGAAGGAAAATTCAAAGGCAACATTCTTTTATGTCGATAAATATTTATTGACTTATGTATGCACCGTTTTGTTTCACAACCTTTGTCCATCTTTCACGCAACCGGAAGATTCCATTCTCCCAGAACTTCTTAGGTTTCTCGGCGAAAAACTCCTCCAGGTGGTTTTTTATGTCGATCAAAGAGTTGAAGTTCTTGCCGCTAAGAGAATTTTGCAAAGACCTAAATAAGTGAAAGTCTGAAGGTGCAATGTCTGGTGAATACGGTGGGTGAGGTGGCACATCCCAGCCAAACTCCAACAATTTTTGTCGGGTAGTCAAAGAAACATGAGGTCTGGCATTGTCCTGACGGAACACGACGCCCTTCCTATTAGCTAATTCTGGACGTTTTTCCTGAATCGCTGTCTTTAATTCGTCCAGTCGCGAGCAGTACTTATCTGCATTTATCGTTTGGTTGTGTGGTAGGAGCTCATAATATAGGATTCCTTTCCAATCCCACCAGACGCAGAGCATGACTTTTTTTGGACGAAGGCCGGCTTTCGGAGTGGTTAATGCTGGTTCATTTCGCTTACCCCAGGATCTTTTTCGTTCTACATTGTTGTAAATGATCCATTTTTCGTCACCCGTCACTAATTGCTTCAAAAATGGTACGTTTTCGTTGCGCTTGTACAGCGAGTCGCAGATGGAAATGCGATCCATTAAATTTTTCGGCCAAATTATGCGAACCCATACACCATAGCGACTTACGTAACCAAGCTTCACTACATGATCGTGGACAGTGGTTTTCGATATTTTCAGTATCTCTGCCAATTCACGTGTCGTGTAGCGCGGGTTATTCTCGATCAGTGTCTTGATTTGGTCATCATCAGTAGTAGAGGTCTGCCCGAGCGTTCTTGGTCCTTAAGGTTAAAATCACCAGCTCTAAACTTAGCGAACCACTTACGTACGGTTCTTTCAGCTAAAGCGCCTTCTCCGTAAACAGAACATATCGAATTTGTTGCTTGTGAGGCATTTTTGCCTTTCCGGTAATAGAAAAGCATCAAGTGTCTAAAATGTTCTTTGTTTTCTTCCATCTTGAAAAGAGTACAAAACTGACACGAATCAATTAATCTGAAACAACGTTTTTCCTAAAGATGCGTTGAAATGTCACCTTTAAGCATATGTATATAAATCGTATGTTTTCAATAACATTGATATATTCAGACATGTTCCAACGCCATCTATTAAAAATCGGCACGAACTTTCCGGACGACCCAATAATTACACAGAAATCGATATTGAGATCATTTTTGCAGACGAAGAAACGGGAGGATACGTAAGCTATCAATGTGTACTTCCAATGCTCGTGCACGGTTCCGGATACGTTCAAATGCAGATGATCAGCAACAGCAAAGCGGAGAAATTGGTACTTTCTACCTTAAAATTGAAAAAAATAAGAATAAGAATAACAGATAGTTATAAGGATAAATGAATACAATGTTATTAATGCGATTGAAAACATTTGCAGATAGTGCCGTGCGTTTCGATAACACAGTTGAGTTTCGATATCGAGACTTTCTCTCACCACATAGCAGACTGGATCTGCACGAGATTCAAGAAAAAGTATTGGCATTGTAGCGACTATGATATCGAAATAATTGACGTGTGCGCGCTTAGCGGCGATATTATATGTTTGCATATAATGAAGATCCAAGCAAGTGAGTTATGTAGCCAAACGCAATGGTAAGCACACATGCTATTCTCCCATCCTATGAGTTATACGTTTCTGATCTAATCGTGTGTTAACTTCACTTGCACGAATTGCCGCACTTCTTACGTTATTTATATTAAAATAACGGATCGCCGTGCAGATAATTTCCACAAATTAATGCATTCAGTTCGCAAGAGAGGAAGCAGTACGAGGTCGGTTGTAAATTCACGTGGAACATCGACACGAGCGAGTACAGGATAACGGACGTGCTGCCGCTGGAGGAGGTGAAGCCGGAATCCTGGAAGCCGACTATCACGAATATACCGAATTTTCGTAGCCAGTTGTGGAACCCGACGCGTCGCTTAGCCACGCAGTTGCGGGAAAAGATCCAGCAGCCGTACGCGCACACCGTGCGCTTCCTCCACAACGAGATGAGCTTGGCAGGTTGGTACATCGAGGAGTCTCGCGCGGTCTCGTTCCTCGAGCGATATCGGCGATGTCGCACACATGACCCGACGATGTTGTTGCAGGCGAGTCTATAACCAAGCTCACGGATCTGGACAATCTGGTGCAGTTCTACATAACGCCGATAATGACCGACGCCTTAATAGAATGAGAAGAGGGCAACGGAACTAAAATACCGCACGTCTCATTGCAAACAATAATTTATTTATTAATACAAATCCAGCCGTGTTGGCTGGCGCGTTAAGCCCGGTTAAGCCAGCGCGGCGGTATAATGTATAGAAACGTACTCCGCGTCAGGTTTATTACAACAAACGATAAGGAGTACTCGACCGAGCATAAATAACAGATACGACGAGAGGAATATGCTAAGTTGTATAGAACACACTCCCTGCTACACGTTATTCTTCCGCAACGCCGAGCATAATGATTAGGAGTGCGACGTGACTTGTTCATAACTTAGAGACACAGGGTATGTTCGCGGAGACGCTATTAACGCTACTAATCTATAATTTATGTCACGCTACATAGAGTTTTAGCGCTAAATAGCGCTGATAGTGAGCTCCCCGAACACAGCCCTAGACTACGAAGGTAACTAACTAACGATACAACGAAACTCGTAAGCATTGCGCTCCGATTTGTAAAATTTACCAGTGCTGTATACTATACATTGAATTTATCTACGCTATTGTATTATGGTAACTACTGTACTTTGGTAACTAGATATAGCGATGACTAAACTGATTGTCAATAAATGTATTGTAATGTGATTCAAAGTAGGAGAGAGAGAGGGAGAGAGAGAAAGAGAGAGAGGGAGGGAACGGTGACAGCCAACTCGATACTTGGTCCCCAAATTAATGACCTAAATCTCTCTAAAAAAAAACAAAAAAAAACAAACGAACAAGAGATCCATCTTGAAGAATATTTCTTGTACACGATACACATACACGGTGAAACTGGAGTCCCACATATAGTCACGTATGTCGGAGCAAAATACATTACACTGAATTTTTCACTTAGTTATTGCAGGATCGCGGTGTGCCGAGATAGACTTTTGATATTAGCGTATTGTACATAAATGCACGACGTTCATCATTGTTAAATGCACTCACCAAGTTGCAAATTCGCAATTACTAAGTAACTCCTCCCCCGAGATCCCGAGACGACGATTCGACGCTGTTTCAGAAGCGATGAGTATCTGAAGCTAACGATAAAGATTGTTCTTTGGATTGCAATAAATTTCGTGTCATTACTTAATAGAGATTCTTACGAACTGACGTGTTACTAGCTTCGCGTACGTAACGTTTGTTTTCTCGTCTTTCCGGATGGCGACAGGCCAGCTGTTCAAACGGGTATTTTAACGGGCGGCCCTACGTTAACGTCGGAGCTGCCGATTCCGTCGAGCTTGAGGCCGGCGAGGGTCTCCTCCCACGCGTTCATGCACTGCTGATAGTGTCTGATATGTCGGTCCGCCATCGCGATCAGCATGTTCTTCAGATCCTGTTGCTTCTCCACGTTCCACCTCTGCAAGTCGCTCCGTAGATTCTCGTTCGCGCACTCCACGCGATCGTGCAGTATCTCCGCTTGCTTGGCTAGTCGCGGAATCGTCTGGCCGAGCCTCTCCAACTTCTCATCGCGGGATTCCGCTTTCCACAGAGAGCCGCCCCATCCTTGCGCGGAAATCGTGCAGCTCGTATTTCCTACCAACTGCATACGAATGCGATCAGACTGCATTTCTTTTTTTTGTTTTTAATTTGTATTTCTATTTTATTATGTCTAATTTTTAATATATAATATTGGGTTGGCCAAAAAGTAATTGCGTTTTTTTTATATAAATAAAAGGCGAATTTTTCATGGGAAACAAAAACTTTATTAAACAATATATTGTCCATTTTGTTTGATTATCTTTTGCCATTTTTCAGGCAACTTCATGATTCCGCGCTCAAAAAAGTTCTTATCTTTTTCAGCAAAAAACAATTCCAACAACGATTTCATATCCTCATCGGCAGTAAAGGTTTTACCATTCAAGGCGTTTTGCAAAGAACGAAACAAATGGTAATCTGATGGTGCCAGGTCTGGCGAATATGGTGGATGTGGTAACATCATGGTAACACGTCCCATCCAAGCTGCAACAATTTTTCACGAGTGACCAAACTTGTACGTGGTCTAGCGTTATCATGGTGAAACACAACACCTTTGCGATTCACCAATTCTCGACGTTTCTGTTTGATGGCATCATTTAATTTATCCAGTCGACGACAGTATACGTCTGAATGAATGGTTTGATTCCTTGCAAGCAGCTCAAAATACACAGTCCCACCAGACTGACAGCATAATCTTTCTTTGGTGAATATCTGCTTTTCAAGTGCTTTCAGCAGGTTCATCACGCTTGTGCTCCACGATCGTTTTCGTTTGACGTTGTTGTAGACGATCGATTTTTCGTCGCCTGTTATCATACGTTTCAAAAATCGATCATTTTCCTCACGTTTCAAAAGAGAATCGCAGATGTCAATACGCTCAGTGAGATGAATTTCTTTGAGCTCATGTGGTACCCAAATATCGAGCTTACTAATGTATCCAAGTCGTTTTGAATGGTTTTCAACACTCGATTTCGATATGTTAAGATTCTCAGCAATCTCTCGTGTCGTTAAACGCCGATTGGAATCGATCAGTGCCTTTATTTTGCCATCATCAATTTCGATTGGCCTTCCTGAGCGTGGTGCATCTTTCACGTTAAAATCTCCAGATCGAAATTTAGTACACCAATTTTGACACTGCCGCAGTTTTAAAGCATCTTCGCCATATATTGGGTTGGCCAAAAAGTAATTGCGTTTTTTTCATATAAATAAAAGGCGAATTTTTCATGGGAAACAAAAACTTTATTAAACAATATATTGTCCATTTTGTTTGATTATCTTTTGCCATTTTTCAGGCAACTTCATGATTCCGCGCTCAAAAAAGTTCTTATCTTTTTCAGCAAAACACAATTTCAAGAACGATTTGATATCATCATCGGCAGTAAAGGTTTTACCATTCAAGGTGTTTTGCAAAGAACGAAACGAATGGTAATCTGATGGTGCCAGGTCTGGCGAATATGGTGGATGTGGTAACACATCCCATCCAAGCTGCAACAATTTTTCACGAGTGACCAAACTTGTACGTGGTCTAGCGTTATCATGGTGAAACACAACACCTTTGCGATTCACCAATTCTCGACGTTTCTGTTTGATGGCATCGTTTAATTTATCCAGTTGACGACAGTATACGTCTGAATGAATGGTTTGATTCCTTGCAAGCAGCTCAAAATACACAGTCCCACCAGACTGACAGCATAATCTTTCTTTGGTGAATATCTGCTTTTCAAGTGCTTTCAGCAGGTTCATCACGCTTGCTCCACGATCGCTTTCGTTTGACGTTGTTGTAGACGATCGATTTTTCGTCGCCTGTTATCATACGTTTCTAAAATCGATCATTTTCCTCACGTTTCAAAAGAGAATCGCAGATGTCAATACGCTTAGTGAGATGAATTTCTTTGAGCTCATGTGGTACCCAAATATCGAGCTTACTAATGTATCCAAGTCGTTTAAAATGATTTTCAACACTCGATTTCGATATGTTAAGATTCTCAGCAATCTCTCGTGTCGTTAAACGCCGATTGGAATCGATCAGTGCCTTTATTTTGCCATCATCAATTTCGATTGGCCTTCCTGAGCGTGGTGCATCTTTCACGTTAAAATCTCCAGATCGAAATTTAGTACACCAATTTTGACACTGCCGCAGTTTTAAAGCATCTTCGCCATATATTGGGTTGGCCAAAAAGTAATTGCGTTTTTTTTTAATATAAATAAAAGGCGAATTTTTCATGGGAAACAAAAACTTTATTAAACAATATATTGTCCATTTTGTTTGATTATCTTTTGCCATTTTTCAGGCAACTTCATGATTCCGCGCTCAAAAAAGTTCTTATCTTTTTCAGCAAAAAACAATTTCAAGAACGATTTGATATCCTCATCGGCAGTAAAGGTTTTACCATTCAAGGTGTTTTGCAAAGAACGAAACGAATGGTAATCTGATGGTGCCAGGTCTGGCGAATATGGTGGATGTGGTAACACATCCCATCCAAGCTGCAACAATTTTTCACGAGTGACCAAACTTGTACGTGGTCTAGCGTTATCATGGTGAAACACAACACCTTTGCGATTCACCAATTCTCGACGTTTTGTTTGATGGCATCGTTTAATTTATCCAGTTGACGACAGTATACGTCTGAATGAATGGTTTGATTCCTTGCAAGCAGCTCAAAATACACAGTCCCACCAGACTGACAGCATAATCTTTCTTTGGTGAATATCTGCTTTTCAAGTGCTTTCAGCAGGTTCATCACGCTTGTGCTCCACGATCGTTTTCGTTTGACGTTGTTGTAGACGATCGATTTTTCGTCGCCTGTTATCATACGTTTCAAAAATCGATCATTTTCCTCACGTTTCAAAAGAGAATCGCAGATGTCAATACGCTTAGTGAGATGAATTTCTTTGAGCTCATGTGGTACCCAAATATCGAGCTTACTAATGTATCCAAGTCGTTTTAAATGGTTTTCAACACTAGATTTCGATATGTTAAGATTCTCAGCAATCTCTCGTGTCGTTAAACGCCGATTGGAATCGATCAGTGCCTTTATTTTGCCATCATCAATTTCGATTGGCCTTCCTGAGCGTGGTGCATCTTTCACGTTAAAATCTCCAGATCGAAATTTAGTACACCAATTTTGACACTGCCGCAGTTTTAAAGCATCTTCGCCATGTACATGACAACTTTTTATGAGCTTGCACAGCGTTTTTCCCTTTTCGGAAGTAATAAAACAAAATATGAGGAAAATGTTCTTTTTGATTTTCCATTTTGAAATCGACGGCAAACAAACAATTGTTAACGAAATCGTGCACTTTCTTTTTGTAAAACAAGCTTGAACTGTGAGTTGTTAACCTACATAATGAATTTGCGGTTTAGAATGAAGTTAGTTACATTTCAAGACATGCATGTCCATCTATGGGAAAAAACGCAATTACTTTTTGGCCAACCCAATAATTTTAATTAATTTCTAATTTAATAAATCTGAAGGATAATAATCCATAGACAAATACCTGATCCTTTTCGAATCTTCTCTTTGCCAGTAGGTCGAGAGTTATTTCGTATTCGATCTGCATCGAATCCCGTCGGGAGAATGCATTCTTTACCGCTTCTATATACGCGACGTACTCGCGTTCATCGTTGGGCACGTTTTCCAAGAGTTTCTGATGCGCCATCGCGTTCGTTTCCACCGCTTTAGCGATCGCCAATAGGATCGGCGCAAGTTCTGGTTCCGAAGTCGCCCACAGGGTGAATATGGGGTGCAACTGATGAAGCTCGACTAGATAATCTGTTGGATTACACGGTAATGTAAAAATTGGCAATTTTGCAATACGATTGTATTGGGTTGTTCGGAAAGTTATTTCGTTTTTTCAAGGAAAAATGAAAGGCGGTTTTTTCATATTTAGAATAAATTTTATTCAGTGATGTATTGGCCATTTTGTTCCACTACCTTTCGTCATCTTTCTGGCAACTTTAAGATTCCACACTCATAGAAGTCCTTCTTCTTATTGACAAAAAATTGAAGCAAGTGATTTTTGTCGCCTTCATTTGAATCAAAGTTTACAGTGTTCAAAGAATTTTGTAGAGACCGGAACAAATGGTAATCGGATGGTTCCAGATCAGGAGAGTATGGTGGGTGTGGTAGCACATCCCATCCAAGCTGTAAAAGCTTCTGGCGAGTGACCAAACTTGTGTGTGGTCTGGCATTGTCGTGATGGAATACGACACCTTTCCTATTCGCCAATTCCGGTCGCTTCTGCTTGATGGCAGCATCCAATTCATCCAGCTGACGACAATACACTTTCGAATCAATCGTCTGGTTGCTTGGTAGTAGCTCGAAAAATACGATTCCCTTCCAATCCCACCATACAGAAAGCATGATCTTCTTTTGATGAATATCTGCCTTGGATGTCGATTGAGCAGGTTCATCTTGCCTGCACCATGATCGTTTTCGCTTAACATTGTTGTAAACAATCCATTTTTCATCTCCAGTTATGATTCGCTTCAAAAATGGTTCATTTTCTTCACGTTTCAACGATGAATCGCAGATGGTAATGCGTCGAATCAAGTCAATTTCCTTTAAATTGTGTGGAACCCAAATATCGAGCTTTCAAACGAATCCAAGGCGTTTCAAATAATCGTAAACGGTCGAATTCGATAAATTTAACTTTTCAGCACTTTCGCGTGTTGTTATGCGACGGTTTGCATCCACCAGAGCCTTTATTTTCTCGTCATCAGCTTTAATTGGCCGACTTGAACGTGGCGCATCTTTCAAATCGAAATTTCCAGTACGAAATTTCGAAAACCAATTCTGACACTGACATTAACTCAATACATCTTCTCCGTACACGGCACACAATTTTGTTCTCGCTTGCACTGCATTTTTACCCTTTCGGTAGTAAAAAAGCAAAATATTATGAAAATGCTCACTTTGATTTTCCATGTTTGATGTGATGCCAAAAAAAATTACTTGACAGATCGCAACACAATAAGATACTAAATGACGTCTGAAATGTCAGTTGTCAAAATATTAAACGAATTTGCCGCTTAGAGTAAGGCTAAGTATCGAGGAACGCGACTAACGACATCTCTTTGTGGAAAACGAAATTACTTTCCGACAACCCAATATATTTGTGAGAGGAGTGTGTTACGAGTACCTTGCCTTTCCTTGTGTATGCGGTGATTAATCTTGTCTATGGTCGACAGTTTTTCACCCAACGCCGTGCAGTAGTCGCGCGTCTGATCGAACTCCAAGTTACGCTGCTTTATCGTGTACGTGCTCGCGATATTTTGCAAGGAGTCCGTCACTTTGCCGAGTACGTTGCCACGGTTTTTACGATGAACGAGAAACTCCTACGTAGAAAATTAATTAATTCGCATTCGATGTGACTTTCGTCACTACGGCTTACCCAGTGGGATCGTATCTACGCTTACCGCGGGTTTAGTCGTGAGAAAAATATGAAGATTCCTGTCGCAGCTGAGAATAGGATGATTCACCACTCTGTTCAAGAATATATGCAAGAGCTTCATGCGTGCCACGATGAACTCCTTGGAGTAGCGGTCCAGCTGGGCGAGCAACGTGTGCTTGCCTGGCATAGGCTATGATAACATTCACCAAGATTCCTTGAGATCTAATATATAAATACGACAAATTCAAGAAGACAGCGGCAAAAACTTACCGGTATAATGTGTGTCGGATAAGTATCCACTAATTTTTGGCGCAGCCAGATAAAGTCATTGTACCGCCTACGAACTACGTACTCTCCTTCTTCAAACTCTGGACGAGTAGTCTGGAAGATTGTTCAAGCTACGTTACTTGGATATACATCGATATTGAACCATCAAAGTCGTACTACGATGGCTGCACTTACCCTGGTTGTGATACGGAATGTAATGTACGTTTCAAGACTCTCCAGATGTTTCTGAGGGTTGTCTACCTTGACCTGCAAGTCTCGTGAATCTGTCTGGAAGTCCGATATCTCTTGGTCTGCCAGAGTAGAGAAGCTATCGATAGACGGGGATGCAATCTGCAAAGTTGTAAGAACAAGTGATTAATTATCGATCAATTATGAAATTTCCTTCTGTCTAACTTATCGTCAAAACACACAAATATTATTTTAAAAACTATTGTTAAACAAAATTACACAAGCTTAACGCATATGTTAAATTGAAGATTGCTCAATCATCCCAGGGCACGACGTCGAGATATAAGAAAATAAGCTGGACGTCAGCGCGAGGAACTGCCAAAGTGGGTCTCCGGGTTACGCTACTCTACGTACCACGGAGCCTTCGATGGAGGTGCTGCAGTTGGACAAGAAGTCGACGTCGCGGCTCTCCTGCTTCACGATCCCGCCCACTGCCATCGAGCTCACCTCCAGGATCGCCGAGTCCTCGGCGACCTTCTCGCCTCCTAAATTCTCCACCTCCGACGTTTCCGACGAGGTCATCATTTTCCTGACAGTTGGATAACAACACTCAGATAACACACTCGAGTAACGTCAAGCTAACTGCTAATAACAGCGTACGCGGGCTCGGTGACAGTTGGCGCGCATGCGCCGCGGCTCACTTCACGCCAATGCGCGATGCATTCCCGATACGCTGCGGACAGAGAGAAACCTGAGCGCGGCCACCAGCCTCCCGACGTTTGGCGCCGCCTGACAAAGTGGACGTGAACTAGTTCGTTACGCTCGGTAATGATGCAAGGAGCATTTTCCAGCGGTACGGAAAGTACATACCATGAATAGCTGCGGTTCGGCGGGAAGCGCGGTAGTCCAGTGGCTAAGCGCGAGACTCGTATTTTGCCATCCGCGCAAGTTGGGTTCGAGACCGAGTTGTGATAATTGTTTTTCGGATTTTTGTTTCTTTGTGTTTGCATTATATTTTTTTATTATGTAAATAATGATTTATTATGTTTTATTATATTTTTGAGGTATACGTATATAATGAGACATAAACATATACATTTAACATTTGTAAACTTTTTATTTATTTATATAGTTTGTATACTGCCGAGTGTTTATTTATTATAAAATTCTCACATGACTGTACAGTGTTGCGGATGGAAAATTTATATAAAAGCATAAAAAACATAAATGCTTTTATATAAATTTTCATCCGCAACACTGTACAGTCATAGGCATAGAGGTTGTGGCACTTTTTTTTAATGAGTCAGAATTTTATAATAAATAAACACTCGACAGTATACAAACTATATAAATAAATAAAAAGTTTACAAATGTTAAATGTATATGTTTATGTCTCATTATACATATACGTATACCTCCAAAATATTGGGTTGGTCTAAAAGTAATTGCGTTTTTTTCCAATAGATGGACATACATGTCTTGAAATGTAACTAACTTCATTCTAAACCGCAAATTCATTATGTAGCTTAACAACTCACAGTTCAAGCTTGTTTTACAAAAAGAAAGTACACGATTTCGTTAACAATTGTTTCTTTGCCGTCGATTTCAGAATGGAAAATCAAAAAGAACTTTTTCGTCATATTTTGTTTTATTACTTCCGAAAAGGGAAAAACGCTGTGCAAGCTCATAAAAAGTTGTCATGTACATGGCGAAGATGCTTTAAAACTGCGGCAGTGTCAAAATTGGTTTACTAAATTTCGATCTGGAGATTTTAACGTGAAAGATGCACCACGCTCAGGAAGGCCAATCGAAATTGATGATGGCAAAATAAAGGCACTGATCGATTCCAATCGGCGTTTAACGACCCGAGAGATTGCTGAGAATCTTAACATATCGAAATCGAGTGTTGAAAACCATTTAAAACGACTTGGATACATTAGTAAGCTCGATATTTCGGTACCACATGAGCTCAAAGAAATTCATCTCACTAAGCGTATTGACATCTGCGATTCTCTTTCGAAACGTGAGAAAAATGATCGATTTTTGAAACGTATGATAACAGGCGACGAAAAATCGATCGTCTACAACAACGTCAAACGAAAACGATCGTGGAGCAAGCGTGGTGAACCTGCTGAAAGCACTTGAAAAGCAGATATTCACCAAAGAAAGATTATGCTGTCAGTCTGGTAAGACTGTGTATTTTGAGCTGCTTGCAAGGAATCAAACCATTCATTCAGACGTATACTGTTGTCAACTGGATAAATTAAATAATGCCATCAAACAGAAACGTCGAGAATTGGTGAATCGTAAAGGTGTTGTGTTTCATCATGATAACGCTAGACCACGTACAAGTTTGGTCACTCGTGAAAAATTGTTGCAGCTTGGATGGGACGTGTTACCACATCCACCATATTCGCCAGACCTGGCACCATCAGATTACCATTCGTTTCGTTCTTTGCAAAACGCCTTGAATGGTAAAACCTTTACTGCTGATGAGGATATGAAATCGTTGTTGGAATTGTTTTTTGCTGAAAAAGATAAGAACTTTTTTGAGCGCGGAATCATGAAGTTGCCTGAAAAATGGCAAAAGATAATCAAACAAAATGGACAATATATTGTTTAATAAAATTTTTGCTTCCCATGAAAAATTCGCCTTTTATTTATATAAAAAAAACGCAATTACTTTTTGGCCAACTTAATATATGGCGAAGATGCTTTAAAACTGCGGCAGTGTCAAAATTGGTTTACTAAATTTCGATCTGCAGATTTTAATGTGAAAGATGCACCACGCTCAGGAAGGCCAATCGAAATTGATGATGACAAAATAAAGGCACTGATCGATTCCAATCGGCGTTTAACGACCCGAGAGATTGCTGAGAATCTTAACATATCGAAATCGAGTGTTGAAAACCATTTAAAACGACTTGGATACATTAGTAAGCTCGATATTTGGGTAGCACATGAGCTCAAAGAAATTCATCTCACTAAGCGTATTGACATCTGCGATTCTCTTTTGAAACGTGAGAAAAATGATCGATTTTTGAAACGTATGATAACAGGCGACGAAAAATCGATCGTCTACAACAACGTCAAACGAAAACGATCGTGGAGCAAGCGTGGTGAACCTGCTGAAAGCACTTGAAAAGCAGATATTCACCAAAGAAAGATTATGCTGTCAGTCTGGTAAGACTGTGTATTTTGAGCTGCTTGCAAGGAATCAAACCATTCATTCAGACGTATACTGTTGTCAACTGGATAAATTAAATAATGCCATCAAACAGAAACGTCGAGAATTGGTGAATCGCAAAGGTGTTGTGTTTCACCATGATAACGCTAGACCACGTACAAGTTTGGTCACTCGTGAAAAATTGTTGCAGCTTGGATGGGACGTGTTACCACATCCACCATATTCGCCAGACCTGGCACCATCAGATTACCATTCGTTTCGTTCTTTGCAAAACGCCTTGAATGGTAAAACCTTGACTGCTGATGAGGATATGAAATCGTTGTTGGAATTGTTTTTTGCTGAAAAAGATAAGAACTTTTTTGAGCGCGGAATCATGAAGTTGCCTGAAAAATGGCAAAAGATAATCAAACAAAATGGACAATATATTGTTTAATAAAATTTTTGCTTCCCATGAAAAATTCGCCTTTTATTTATATAAAAAAAACGCAATTACTTTTTGGCCAACCCAATATATGGCGAAGATGCTTTAAAACTGCGGCAGTGTCAAAATTGGTTTGCTAAATTTCGATCTGGAGATTTTAATGTGAAAGATGCACCACGCTCAGGAAGGCCAATCGAAATTGATGATGGCAAAATAAAGGCACCGATCGATTCGAATCGGCGTTTAACGACACGAGAGATTGCTGAGAATCTTATCATATCGAAATCGAGTGTTGACAACCATTCAAAACGACTTGGATACATTAGTAAGCTCGATATTTGGGTACCACATGAGCTCAAAGAAATTCATCTCACTGAGCGTATTGACATCTGCGATTCTCTTTTGAAACGTGAGGAAAATGATCGATTTTTGAAACGTATGATAACAGGCGACGAAAAATCGATCGTCTACAACAACGTCAAACGAAAACGATCGTGGAGCAAGCGTGATGAACCTGCTGAAAGCACTTGAAAAGCAGATATTCACCAAAGAAAGATTATGCTGTCAGCTGGTGGGACTGTGTATTTTGAGCTGCTTGCAAGGAATCAAACCATTCATTCAGACGTATACTGTCAACTGGATAAATTAAATGATGCCATCAAACAGAAACGTCGAGAATTGGTGAATCGCAAAGGTGTTGTGTTTCACCATGATAACGCTAGACCACGTACAAGTTTGGTCACTCGTGAAAAATTGTTGCAGCTTCGATGGGACGTGTTACCACATCCACCATATTCGCCAGACCTGGCACCATCAGATTACCATTTGTTTCGTTCTTTGCAAAACGCCTTGAATGGTAAAACCTTTACTGCCGATGAGGATATCAAATCGTTGTTGAAATTGTTTTTTGCTGAAAAAGATAAGAACTTTTTTGAGCGCGGAATCATGAAGTTGCCCGAAAAATGGCAAAAGATAATCAAACAAAATGGACAATATATTGTTTAATAAAATTTTTGCTTCCCATGAAAAATTCGCCTTTTATTTATATTAAAAAAAACGCAATTACTTTTTGGCCAACCCAATATATGGCGAAGATGCTTTAAAACTGCGGCAGTGCCAAAATTGGTGTACTAAATTTCGATCTGGAGATTTTAATGTGAAAGATGCACCACGCTCAGGAAGGCCAATCGAAATTGATGATGGCAAAATAAAGGCACTGATCGATTCCAATTGGCGTTTAACGACCCGAGAGATTGCTGAGAATCTTAACATATCGAAATCGAGTGTTGAAAACCATTCAAAACGACTTGGATACATTAGTAAGCTCGATATTTGGGTACCACATGAGCTCAAAGAAATTCATCTCACTGAGTGTATTGACATCTGCGATTCTCTTTTGAAACGTGAGGAAAATGATCGATTTTTGAAACGTATGATAACAGGCGACGAAAAATCGATCGTCTACAACAACGTCAAACGAAAACGATCGTGGAGCAAGCGTGATGAACCTGCTGAAAGCACTTGAAAAGCAGATATTCACCAAAGAAAGATTATGCTGTCAGTCTGGTGGGACTGTGTATTTTGAGCTGCTTGCAAGGAATCAAACCATTCATTCAGACGTATACTGTCAACTGGATAAATTAAATGATGCCATCAAACAGAAACGTCGAGAATTGGTGAATCGCAAAGGTGTTGTGTTTCACCATGATAACGCTAGACCACGTACAAGTTTGGTCACTCGTGAAAAATTGTTGCAGCTTGGATGGGACGTGTTACCACATCCACCATATTCGCCAGACCTGGCACCATCAGATTACCATTCGTTTCGTTCTTTGCAAAACGCCTTGAATGGTAAAACCTTTACTGCCGATGAGGATATCAAATCGTTGTTGGAATTGTTTTTTGCTGAAAAAGATAAGAACTTTTTTGAGCGCGGGATCATGAAGTTGCCTGAAAAATGGCAAAAGATAATCAAACAAAATGGATAATATATTGTTTAATAAAGTTTTTGTTTCCCATGAAAAATTCGCCTTTTATTTATATAAAAAAAACGCAATTACTTTTTGGCAAACCCAATATAATAAAACATAATAAATCATTATTTACATAATAATTTATTATTTACATAATAAAAAATATAATGCAAACACAAAGAAACAAAAATCCGAAGAAAAAAAATTATCACAACTTGGTCTCGAACCCAATTTGCGCGGATGGCAAAATACGAGTCTCGCGCTTAGCCACTAGACTACCGCGCTTCACGCCGAATTGTGCTTATTCATGGTACTTTTCGTACCGCTGGAAAATGCTCACTTTTAGATGCAAATTTTTCCGAAACCAAGGCTCATACACCCAAACCCTCGAACACGACATTAATATTTTTACCTTCCCTTTCGAACGCACTATGACTCGTTCGAAAGTAGAGTTTACATGGGAAAGCTTCCTTGTGAATAGTTTGGACACGAATCATGTATCATTACCGAGCGTAACGAACTAGTTCACGTCCACTTCGTCAGGCGGCGCGTCAAACGTCAGGAAATGTGCCCGTGGAGGCTGGTGGCCGCTCTCAGGTTTCTCTCTGCTGCGGAACTTCTATTTGCCGATTCCAATAAAATATTTTATTAACATAGGTAGGTTAGGTTACAATATTACTTCGATGCTACGCGAAAACTCGGCAGTTTTCAATCTCCGATCGAACCGAGTAATCAATTTCGCGGGGCAGCATCCGCGTAAATTTTTAATTCGTGGCCGGCGAATCGGTTGATTCATCACTGCGTAGAAAAAGCGCACGCGATATGAACCTCGATCATCGATTAAAATGCTGCGTCAACTCTTCTCACCGGCCACAAGGTCTGTAACCTATTTCCCGAGTAGAGTATAACCTTCGTATGAAAATGACGAGCTATTCGACAACTCGTTTTGAAGTTTTCGATGCGAGCGAGGTCTCGCTCGCTCCGGGATCAAATGGCGATCCCGTGGATCTTCTCCGTAGCTGTCGGATCTCCCGAGTCATCGTCATCGGACTGAAGCGTGCGACAATGGCGAACGACGCGTTACATACGAAAATCAACATCGATCCGCAATTGTTCATCGCCGCGTCGTCGAGCGACGCGGACGTCCCGTTCGAGTCTTGCGTCTCGCGGATACGGGAAATATTTTCGGATATCCCGTGGAAACGGGCCGGTGGGATTTCCCGCGAATTTGAGAATTCGAAAGCGCACGTCATGCGTCATGGTGGAAGGGAGCAGCTGAGTCCGCAAAATTCGGATTCGTCGGTTCCGCGCGATCTTTTCGCGAATCCTGCGAGAATCTCGTTCAATGCGGCAATGACGGAGGAGTACTGGTTGGATATGCCCTATTCCACCTTCAGGAACCTGTTTTGTAAGCGACCACTTTTCGAATACATTCGTATAAATTTTAGCGCCCCCGCAATTGGCAATTAGGCATTTTCGCCATTGCTGCTGTTCGTTGAAGCGGAACTGCTGAACACGTTCTTTCCCCTTTCTTCTATCTTTAAGGGGATGCTGGAGTTGCTAGTGAACTATTTTTTCACTGTAGCGATGGTAATTGCAGTTTCGAAAATTCTCTTTATTGTTTGTGCAGAATAGAAAATCCTTTTCCACAAATGAAGTATAGATAGAAAGAAAGTCCGCTCTACAGGACTTTATATTCAAAATGGAAAAAAGTTAAAAACTTGCATTTGTCTTTTCTAACTTTTTTCCATTCTGAATATAAAGTCCTGTAGAGCGGACTTTCTTTCTATCTATACTTCATTTGTGGAAAAGGATTGTTTATTCTGCCAAGCAATAAAGAGAATTTTCGAAACTGCAATTACCATCGCTATAGTGAAAAAATAGTTTCGAAAATTCTCTTTATTGCTTGTGCAGAATAAAAAATCCTTTTCCACAAATGAAGTATAGATAGAAAGAAAGTCCGCTCCACAGGACTTTATACTCAAAATGGAAAAAAGTTAAAAATTTGCATTTGTCTTTTCTAACTTTTTTCCATTCTGAATATAAAGTCCTGTAGAGCGGACTTTCTTTCTATCTATACTTCATTTGTGGAAAAGGATTTTTTATTCTGCCAAGCAATAAAGAGAATTTTCGAAACTGCTATTACCATCGCTATAGTGAAAAAATAGTTTCGAAAATTCTCTTTATTGCTTGTGCAGAATAAAAAATCCTTTTCCACAAATGAAGTACAGATAGAAAGAAAGTCCGCTCTACAGGACTTTATATTCAAAATGGAGAAAAGTTAAAAACTTGCATTTGTCTTTTCTAACTTTTTTCCATTCTGAATATAAAGTCCTGTAGAGCGGACTTTCTTTCTATCTATACTTCATTTGTGGAAAAGGATTTTTTATTCTGCCAAGCAATAAAGAGAATTTTCGAAACTGCAATTACCATCGCTATAGTGAAAAAATAGTTTCGAAAATTCTCTTTATTGCTTGTGCAGAATAGAAAATCCTTTTCCGCAAATGAAGTACAGATAGAAAGAAAGTCCGCTCTACAGGACTTTATATTCAAAATGGAGAAAAGTTAAAAACTTGCATTTGTCTTTTCTAACTTTTTTCCATTCTGAATATAAAGTCCTGTAGAGCGGACTTTCTTTCTATCTATACTTCATTTGTGGAAAAGGATTTTTTATTCTGCCAAGCAATAAAGAGAATTTTCGAAACTGCAATTACCATCGCTATAGTGAAAAAATAGTTTCGAAAATTCTCTTTATTGCTTGTGCAGAATAGAAAATCCTTTTCCGCAAATGAAGTACAGATAGAAAGAAAGTCCGCTCTACAGGACTTTATATTCAAAATGGAGAAAAGTTAAAAACTTGCATTTGTCTTTTCTAACTTTTTTCCATTCTGAATATAAAGTCCTGTAGAGCGGACTTTCTTTCTATCTATACTTCATTTGTGGAAAAGGATTTTTTATTCTGCCAAGCAATAAAGAGAATTTTCGAAACTGCAATTACCATCGCTATAGTGAAAAAATAGTTTCGAAAATTCTCTTTATTGCTTGTGCAGAATAGAAAATCCTTTTCCGCAAATGAAGTACAGATAGAAAGAAAGTCCGCTCTACAGGACTTTATATTCAAAATGGAAAAAAGTTAAAAATTTGCATTTGTCTTTTCTAACTTTTTTCCATTCTGAATATAAAGTCCTGTAGAGCGGATTTTCTTTCTATCTATACTTCATTTGTGGAAAAGGATTTTTTATTCTGCCAAGCAATAAAGAGAATTTTCGAAACTGCAATTACCATCGCTATAGTGACAAAATAGTTTCGAAAATTCTCTTTAATGCTTGTGCAGAATAAAAAATCCTTTTCCACAAATGAAGTACAGATAGAAAGAAAGTCCGCTCTACAGGACTTTATACTCAAAATGGAAAAAAGTTAAAAACTTGCATTTGTCTTTTCTAACTTTTTTCCATTCTGAATATAAAGTCCTGTAGAGCGGATTTTCTTTCTATCTATACTTCATTTGTGGAAAAGGATTTTTTATTCTGCCAAGCAATAAAGAGAATTTTCGAAACTGCAATTACCATCGCTATAGTGAAAAAATAGTTTCGAAAATTCTCTTTATTGCTTGTGCAGAATAGAAAATCCTTTTCCGCAAATGAAGTACAGATAGAAAGAAAGTCCGCTCTACAGGACTTTATATTCAAAATGGAAAAAAGTTAAAAATTTGCATTTGTCTTTTCTAACTTTTTTCCATTCTGAATATAAAGTCCTGTAGAGCGGACTTTCTTTCTATCTATACTTCATTTGTGGAAAAGGATTTTTTATTCTGCCAAGCAATAAAGAGAATTTTCGAAACTGCAATTATCATCGCTATAGTGAAAAAATAGTTTCGAAAATTCTCTTTATTGCTTGTGCAGAATAAAAAATCCTTTTCCACAAATGAAGTACAGATAGAAAGAAAGTCCGCTCTACAGGACTTTATATTCAAAATGGAAAAAAGTTAAAAACTTGCATTTGTCTTTTCTAACTTTTTTCCATTCTGAATATAAAGTCCTGTAGAGCGGACTTTCTTTCTATCTATACTTCATTTGTGGAAAAGGATTTTTTATTCTGCCAAGCAATAAAGAGAATTTTCGAAACTGCAATTACCATCGCTATAGTGAAAAAATAGTTTCGAAAATTCTCTTTATTGCTTGTGCAGAATAGAAAATCCTTTTCCACAAATGAAGTACAGATAGAAAGAAAGTCCGCTCTACAGGACTTTATATTCAAAATGGAAAAAAGTTAAAAACTTGCATTTGTCTTTTCTAACTTTTTTCCATTCTGAATATAAAGTCCTGTAGAGTGGATTTTCTTTCTATCTATACTTCATTTGTGGAAAAGGATTTTTTATTCTGCCAAGCAATAAAGAGAATTTTCGAAACTGCAATTACCATCGCTATAGTGAAAAAATAGTTTCGAAAATTCTCTTTATTGCTTGTGCAGAATAAAAAATCCTTTTCCACAAATGAAGTATAGATAGAAAGAAAGTCCGCTCTACAGGACTTTATATTCAAAATGGAAAAAAGTTAAAAACTTGCATTTGTCTTTTCTAACTTTTTTCCATTCTGAATATAAAGTCCTGTAGAGCGGATTTTCTTTCTATCTATACTTCATTTGTGGAAAAGGATTTTTTATTCTGCCAAGCAATAAAGAGAATTTTCGAAACTGCAATTACCATCGATATAGTGAAAAAATAGTTTCGAAAATTCTCTTTATTGCTTGTGCAGAATAAAAACTCCTTTTCCACAAATGAAGTACAGATAGAAAGAAAGTCCGCTCTACAGGACTTTATACTCAAAATGGAAAAAAGTTAAAAACTTGCATTTGTCTTTTCTAACTTTTTTCCATTCTGAATATAAAGTCCTGTAGAGCGGATTTTCTTTCTATCTATACTTCATTTGTGGAAAAGGATTTTTTATTCTGCCAAGCAATAAAGAGAATTTTCGAAACTGCAATTACCATCGCTATAGTGAAAAAATAGTTTCGAAAATTCTCTTTATTGCTTGTGCAGAATAAAAAATCCTTTTCCGCAAATGAAGTACAGATAGAAAGAAAGTCCGCTCTACAGGACTTTATATTCAAAATGGAAAAAAGTTAAAAATTTGCATTTGTCTTTTCTAACTTTTTTCCATTCTGAATATAAAGTCCTGTAGAGCGGACTTTCTTTCTATGTATACTTCATTTGTGGAAAAGGATTTTTTATTCTGCCAAGCAATAAAGAGAATTTTCGAAACTGCAATTACCATCGCTATAGTGAAAAAATAGTTTCGAAAATTCTCTTTATTGCTTGTGCAGAATAGAAAATCCTTTTCCGCAAATGAAGTACAGATAGAAAGAAAGTCCGCTCTACAGGACTTTATATTCAAAATGGAAAAAAGTTAAAAATTTGCATTTGTCTTTTCTAACTTTTTTCCATTCTGAATATAAAGTCCTGTAGAGCGGACTTTCTTTCTATCTATACTTCATTTGTGGAAAAGGATTTTTTATTCTGCACTAGCAATAAAGAGAATTTTCGAAACTGCAATTATCATCGCTATAGTGAAAAAATAGTTCACTAGCAACTCTAGCATCCCCTTAAAATTACGTTACTGCGGTGAGCGCGTGCGCGCGCCACGAATGGCGCCGAAAAACCGCATTATGACACGCGCTTCCCGTCAGTGAGAGCGACGGCCGGAAAGAACTCGGTGCATCGCGCACTGATTGTGTCCCGGGGACGACAATACTTACCGTGACCGTAGGTTCCGTCACGGTCCGTCTCGAGAAACCGCGACAAGTTTGCACATTGCGCTTTTCCGTGGCGCCAACTTTGAAATCGATACGAAATAGTCGTAACACTTTTTATTTTTTTTAATTATTAAATTATTATTTTTATATTAATAACTAGAAATTAGTATATTTTATCATTATTAAATCTATTTAAAAATTATTGTGCGGTCTCGCGACGCGAGGAAGATAGTGTACGATGGGGGGCGTCGCGCGTCCAACTACGGCCCTGATCGTGACGCGTCAGTGATGCCGTAGCCAAGGCGACCGTAGTAGCAGACAAGCAACACTACTCCGACCAGCCGTGCGACAACAAAGTATACAAATCCGTCGGAGTGTGTCGCCTCGTTCTTTTCGCGCTCGCCGTCGGTGCCGTGTGAGCGCGGGAGCCCCTACGAACCGCAGCGCGCGGTTTCCTGGGTGACAGGTCGCTACTGCTTTCGGGACCGAGGTGGCAACGGTGGGCGAGTGAAAAAAGGCAAGGGAGAGAGAGAGTGAGAAAGACGGAGAGGGGCCGGGAGAAGGAGAGAGACGGAGCGCGTCCGCTCAACGACGACGACGACGACGACGACGACGGGGAGACACGTCGTTCGGCCGCGCAAGTGCGCCCGGGCGCCGTTGCGTTCGTGCACACGTCATTCATGAAGACAGGTGAGTGGAATAAGGGAAATGCCGGAAACGCCGGCACGTCGCAAAACCGACGGACACGTCGCCGACGAGCGTCCTCCCTCGCCGCCCCCTGCAAGACCCAGGTGATGCGAACCAGTCGACGGAGACGCGTTTCTAGGCGGTATCCTTGAGCAGATTCTCGCAAGGACACAGGCTGCGAGGGCTGTCTCTATGTCCTACAGGGAATTTGAGTTTTTAGAGTAGAGGAGAACGTGCAGAACTGAAATTGCAGTAATATAGATGTCAAGTATAGCTGCGTGTAGCTTGTTTGTAAGTGTGAGCTGGAACCTACTTCGGGAGGGTGTTCCTTGGAATGTTTCTGGCAGAGGCTGGCTTAAATCGGTTCACTTAACTTTGTGCGGCATGTCAAGCTAGTTGTGTCCCTTTGCAGACTCTAGTCTTGCTGTGGGTTTACTGTAAGTAGGTTTACGATAGATAATTTTAATTTACACTGCGTTCTGCGTAAGTCTTGCTTACTCTGCATAAGTGTTTCATCCACAGATAGACACAGATGTGCATTATTACGTGAGGAGAGTCTGTAATAGGGTGAGAGCTCTGTAGATCTCTGGCTTCCCCCAATTTTTAACGCATTAACGGTTCCATTATGTTGTACCTGATCCACAGGGCACTTAATACGAGAAGAAGCGGTAAGGATTTCCAATTAAAACGGGTTTATCGGTTACATGAATGTGATCCTCCATCTGTAAACTCCACGTCAGATATGCCTAAGCTGATAAGTGTATTAATCTTTCAAACATTCTCGCCGCAACTTACTTGCAAATTAATCTGCCTGATTATGTACAGACCAGAGCAGACAAATAGCTTCGTGGAGTAATTATATAATAGTTTATGTTGAAACTACGCACGTGCATCATTTTTTCCGGATGATTCATATTCCGATACAATCCTTTTTACACTGATATTTGTTATTTGCTCTCACGCTATCTCTCTTTCTTATCTCTGCCGTTTTGCTCTTCAACATCTGCATAAGTTCTCACCCTCACCTAAAGTTTATCTGTCTGACTCCAGGTGCATTATTTCTGTAGAATATTGCAGCCGAGTGTAGATAAGTATTAATGCACGGTGGAGTAACGGGCACGCGTGTATCAGAAAAGCCTCGAGGAGTAATCCTCTTAAGCTTAAATTGCTAAGTAATATCGAATACGTAAAAAAAAAGAGTCGAGCAGATATATATTTTATATATTGGGTTGGTCAAAAAGTAATTGCGTTTTTTTTTATATAAATAAAAGGCGAATTTTTCATGAGAAACAAAAACTTTATTAAACAATATATTGTCCATTTTGTTTGATTATCTTTTGCCATTTTTCAGGCAACTTCATGATTCCGCGCTCAAAAAAGTTCTTATCTTTTTCAGCAAAAAACAATTCCAACAACGATTTGATATCCTCATCGGCAGTAAAGGTTTTACCATTCAAGGCGTTTTGCAAAGAACGAAACGAATGGTAATCTGATGGTGCCAGGTCTGGCGAATATGGTGGATGTGGTAACACGTCCCATCGAAGCTACAACAATTTTTCACGAGTGACCAAACTTGTACGTGGTCTAGCGTTATCATGGTGAAACACAAAACCTTTGCGATTCACCAATTCTCGACGTTTCTGTTTGATGGCATCATTTAATTTATCCAGTTGACGACAGTATGCGTCTGAATTAATGGTTCGATTCCTTGCAAGCAGCTCAAAATACACAGTCCCACCAGACTGACAGCATAATCTTTCTTTGGTGAATATCTGCTTTTCAAGTGCTTTCAGCAGGTTCATCACGCTTGCTCCACGATCGTTTTCGTTTGACGTTGTTGTAGACGATCGATTTTTCGTCGCCTGTTATCATACGTTTCAAAAATCGATCATTTTCCTCACGTTTCAAAAGAGAATCGCAGATGTCAATACGCTTAGTGAGATGAATTTCTTTGAGCTCATGTGGTACCCAAATATCGATGTATCCAAGTCGTTTTAAATGGTTCTCAACACTCGATTTCGATATGTTAAGATTCTCAGCAATCTCTCGGGTCGTTAAACGCCGATTCGAATCGATCAGTGCCTTTATTTTGCCATCATCAATTTCGATTGGCCTTCCTGAGCGTGGTGCATCTTTCACATTAAAATCTCCAGATCGAAATTTAGCAAACCAATTTTGACACTGCCGCAGTTTTAAAGCATCTTCGCCATATATTGGGTTGGCCAAAAAGTAATTGCGTTTTTTTTAATATAAATAAAAGGCGAATTTTTCATGGGAAATAAAAACTTTATTAAACAATATATTGTCCATTTTGTTTGATTATCTTTTGCCATTTTTCAGGCAACTTCATGATTCCGCGCTCAAAAAAGTTCTTATCTTTTTCAGCAAAAAACAATTTCAACAACGATTTGATATCCTCATCGGCAGTAAAGGTTTTACCATTCAAGGCGTTTTGCAAAGAACGAAACAAATGGTAATCTGATGGTGCCAGGTCTGGCGAATATGGTGGATGTGGTAACACGTCCCATCGAAGCTGCAACAATTTTTCACGAGTGACCAAACTTGTACGTGGTCTAGCGTTATCATGGTGAAACACAACACCTTTGCGATTCACCAATTCTCGACGTTTCTGTTTGATGGCATCGTTTAATTTATCCAGTTGACAGTATGCGTCTGAATTAATGGTTCGATTCCTTGCAAGCAGCTCAAAATACACAGTCCCACCAGACTGACAGCATAATCTTTCTTTGGTGAATATCTGCTTTTCAAGTGCTTTCAGCAGGTTCATCACGCTTGCTCCACGATCGTTTTCGTTTGACGTTGTTGTAGACGATCGATTTTTCGTCGCCTGTTATCATACGTTTCAAAAATCGATCATTTTCCTCACGTTTCAAAAGAGAATCGCAGATGTCAATACGCTTAGTGAGATGAATTTCTTTGAGCTCATGTGGTACCCAAATATCGATGTATCCAAGTCGTTTTAAATGGTTCTCAACACTCGATTTCGATATGTTAAGATTCTCAGCAATCTCTCGGGTCGTTAAACGCCGATTGAAATCGATCAGTGCCTTTATTTTGCCATCATCAATTTCGATTGGCCTTCCTGAGCGTGGTGCATCTTTCACATTAAAATCTCCAGATCGAAATTTAGCAAACCAATTTTGACACTGCCGCAGTTTTAAAGCATCTTCGCCATATATTGGGTTGGCCAAAAAGTAATTGCGTTTTTTTTAATATAAATAAAAGGCGAATTTTTCATGGGAAATAAAAACTTTATTAAACAATATATTGTCCATTTTGTTTGATTATCTTTTGCCATTTTTCAGGCAACTTCATGATTCCGCGCTCAAAAAAGTTCTTATCTTTTTCAGCAAAAAACAATTTCAACAACGATTTGATATCCTCATCGGCAGTAAAGGTTTTACCATTCAAGGCGTTTTGCAAAGAACGAAACAAATGGTAATCTGATGGTGCCAGGTCTGGCGAATATGGTGGATGTGGTAACACGTCCCATCGAAGCTGCAACAATTTTTCACGAGTGACCAAACTTGTACGTGGTCTAGCGTTATCATGGTGAAACACAACACCTTTGCGATTCACCAATTCTCGACGTTTCTGTTTGATGGCATCGTTTAATTTATCCAGTTGACGACAGTATGCGTCTGAATTAATGGTTCGATTCCTTGCAAGCAGCTCAAAATACACAGTCCCACCAGACTGACAGCATAATCTTTCTTTGGTGAATATCTGCTTTTCAAGTGCTTTCAGCAGGTTCATCACGCTTGCTCCACGATCGTTTTCGTTTGACGTTGTTGTAGACGATCGATTTTTCGTCGCCTGTTATCATACGTTTCAAAAATCGATCATTTTCCTCACGTTTCAAAAGAGAATCGCAGATGTCAATACGCTCAGTGAGATGAATTTCTTTGAGCTCATGTGGTACCCAAATATCGAGCTTACTAATGTATCCAAGTCGTTTTGAATGGTTTTCAACACTCGATTTCGATATGTTAAGATTCTCAGCAATCTCTCGTGTCGTTAAACGCCGATTCGAATCGATCAGTGCCTTTATTTTGCCATCATCAATTTCGATTGGCCTACCTGAGTGTGGTGCATCTTTCACATTAAAATCTGCAGATCGAAATTTAGCAAACCAATTTTGACACTGCCGCAGTTTTAAAGCATCTTCGCCATATATTGGGTTGGCCAAAAAGTAATTGCGTTTTTTTTTATATAAATAAAAGGCGAATTTTTCATGGGAAATAAAAACTTTATTAAACAATATATTGTCCATTTTGTTTGATTATCTTTTGCCATTTTTCAGGCAACTTCATGATTCCGCGCTCAAAAAAGTTCTTATCTTTTTCAGCAAAAAACAATTTCAAGAACGATTTGATATCCTCATCGGCAGTAAAGGTTTTACCATTCAAGGTGTTTTGCAAAGAACGAAACGAATGGTAATCTGATGGTGCCAGGTCTGGCGAATATGGTGGATGTGGTAACATCATGGTAACACGTCCCATCCAAGCTGCAACAATTTTTCACGAGTGACCAAACTTGTACGTGGTCTAGCGTTATCATGGTGAAACACAACACCTTTGCGATTCACCAATTCTCGACGTTTCTGTTTGATGGCATCATTTAATTTATCCAGTTGACGACAGTATGCGTCTGAATTAATGGTTCGATTCCTTGCAAGCAGCTCAAAATACACAGTCCCACCAGACTGACAGCATAATCTTTCTTTGGTGAATATCTGCTTTTCAAGTGCTTTCAGCAGGTTCATCACGCTTGCTCCACGATCTCTTTCGTTTGACGTTGTTGTAGACGATCGATTTTTCGTCGCCTGTTATCATACGTTTCTAAAATCGATCATTTTCCTCACGTTTCAAAAGAGAATCGCAGATGTCAATACGCTTAGTGAGATGAATTTCTTTGAGCTCATGTGGTACCCAAATATCGAGCTTACTAATGTATCCAAGTCGTTTTAAATGGTTCTCAACACTCGATTTCGATATGTTAAGATTCTCAGCAATCTCTCGGGTCGTTAAACGCCGATTGAAATCGATCAGTGCCTTTATTTTGCCATCATCAATTTCGATTGGCCTTCCTGAGCGTGGTGCATCTTTCACATTAAAATCTCCAGATCGAAATTTAGCAAACCAATTTTGACACTGCCGCAGTTTTAAAGCATCTTCGCCATATACATCACATAACCTTTTATGAGCTTGCACAGCGTTTTTCCCTTTTCGGAAGTAATAAAACAAAATATGAGGAAAATGTTGTTTTTGATTTTCCATTTTGAAATCGACGGCAAACAAACAAGTGTTAACGAAATCGTGCACTTTCTTTTTGTAAAACAAGCTTGAACTGTGAGTTGTTAACCTACATAATGAATTTGCGGTTTAGAATGAAGTTAGTTACATTTCAAGACATGTCCATCTATTGGAAAAAAACGCAATTACTTTTTGGCCAACCCAATAGAATAAATCTATATATTTTATACAGAAGATGTGTATATTTTGTGTACACGTGTAGGATAGGGAAGAGACTAGAGAACAGTTTCTCTCCGCCAGCCATGCATAACAGAAGCCAGGTGCGCTCACGATACTATGTGTGTGGGTAACAGACCGTCGTCGATCGGCCTACCAGTTGCAGCAAACGCGGTGCCCAGGCTCTATCTCGAAATATTCTGCTAGACGCAGCCGTGGAAACGACAGTACAACAGATGTTTCAGACGTTTCACCCGCGCGGAAAGAAACGAGTATCCATAAAACAAAAAATCGTAACACCAGCATTTCTCGCTTTTCCCGGTGATGATCCCGGCGCTAATCAGCTAATATGTCAAAACAACAGAGAGGCCACCGGGATTCTGTTACACAATTTTCCCGATCGATAGTATCTCGAGCAACATTATGCTGTTTTGATTCTCTTATCAAAATACATAATACGGCTTCCTGCCTATTTCGGATATCTCCGGAGCAAAACATATTAAGGGGGTATTTTAGTGTAAAAGCGGAATTTGTATGCTATTTTGGTGAATTTGTTTTGAAAAAAGTATAAGGTTTTTTGAGGCAGGGTTTTCCCTGCTTATTCATACATATTTGGTGTATGTTTCCTAATTTTTGTATTAGACAATAACTATAAATAAGCGCTGCACATGGTATTAAATAAGAACATGAAAACAAAAGTTGGTCCATGGTTCCCATGATCTCAGCTGTTCTGCTCATCTGAAACAAAAAAACCAAAGAGATTCTTAATTAGTATGAGTGTGGCTATAGCAGGTACCAGAATGAAAAAACAATGTTGAAAATTTAAAACATGACTTCATTGAGAAAATTAAGTTTCGATTTGTGCCATTTTTTTTCACCATTGAAGGGCTGTAGAAATTCCAAAAAACAATATTTCGACTTTATTGTGGTAGGGGCTATAGCCACACATATACTGAAGATGTGTGCAAAAGCCTGAGTCAATTGATAACTGGTTTTTGGGATATCATGGGAACCAATTTGAAAAACATGGTTTCGAGAAAAACACGTTTAAAGTTTTTCATACTGATTACATAGAGATAATGTTACTTACGATCAATCGGCTAGTCCAGGGCCATACAGGGGACATTCCTCTTGTTCGTAGAAGTCCTGCAGAGCTGATCTCTCTTCCCTGCGATTCGTTCTCTGATCTCGAGAGAAGTTAGTGGAGCGCCGCTCCGAGCGGGTGATACGAGCTTCGTTCCGGGAGTTTGCGTACATCACCGCTTGCTGACCAATACTAACTCCCATCACGTTCATAAGTTTGAAAATTGGCATAAATCCTTTATTGAAAATTATAACTGCCAAGAAAGTTGCTGTTTCGACAACTTTCACGCCAGCATGGAGATGTTTTGGAGCAAAAGTCCAAATCAATGAATTTAGAGATTCGTTGTACTATATAACCTGTACTGTACAAAGGCTCCAATTCAAATGTACGACCTTCAAAGAATAACGATCTTCCGACCCTACCTAAAATACTAACACGATGCTCTGTGTGTGCCGCGCGGTCCGACCGCCGAGCGCGCGCCAGAGGTTATTTTCTATTACCTTGTTAATTTTGCGAATCGGGCTAAATCTTCTCGCAGACATATTTTCCATACCATATACTCGCAAACTGTGCCAAAAAAAATTCGATTTTTCTGACACGCTACACTAGAATACCCCCTTAATACAGGGAAGCAGCGGTGCCGCCGTAATCCTCGGCCATCCTCGGCCCTCCCCGGCCTCTCCTCTACTTCCCCGGCTCGAGACCTTCAGCGCGGATAGAGGGTGATACGGGCGATACTCAGGATAATGCTCTCTAATTGCTTTCGTGATCCAACCGCCTTCATTGATGTTTTCGAGCCCCTTAAAGCGAACCGTGTCCAGTCACGCGTGTGTAGCGCGCGCGTTCACGGGAAGGGGGGGGGGGTGCACCCCTTGCTCTGCCACCCTCCTCTCCTACCCCCGGACCGATTTCTTCCCCTTGTGATACATTGTGTTTGGTACCTGCCACCCCAACAGGTACAACGGTGCCGATACGCCATGATACACGCGCGTAATAATGGCAGTGACGTGTATCGCTCGTATCGTGGACTCGCCAGGGCTTCCCTTTGATCTGCGGATTATCGAATGCGCCGCACCTGCGAGAAAGTACGTTATTGCGTTCCCGCTGCGATATAGGTTAGGACGGCGGGCCTAGGAACGTGGATGGGGGTTTAACGACGCCCCCGTGTAGCGTCTCTCCGCGACGCGACCGGCTCGTTCCGGCATCGAGAAGCGTCCGATTTGCAGGCGGAATCGCGTTTTGGGGACGCGTATCGAATTCTCTTTTCTCTCCTCGGCTCTCCAACGGTCGGCTCATCGACGCGCTTCGCGATGGATAAAACTTATTGACGGTCTTGCAGCCGTTGTTGAATAAATATTTCATTGGATCTTATTGAAGCTTTCAATGGTAATGAGATAAGTGGTGAACATTATCGGTTGATGAAGCCTTCTCATTTTTATTGAACGATTCAACAGTTCTTGACTTGAATTTTTATATTTTGAACAGACTTCATAATGACAGAAAAGATTTTACCTATAATGGTTTGTGTTAAGAATTAATTAATTAATGTTAAAAAGCAATATTTCACTTTGGCTCACAGTATCTTGTGTCCGGTACAACAAGAGTCTTGTCTGTGCGTGTCTTTAATTTCATAATTGCCAGAAAGCATCATTTTGAGGGATTTATATCAAAGCGAGGTTGCGAACCCACGTATTGTCCTTAAAGATCTCTCACCGCTGAGCTTGGTGGAAGATGTTATTGATATTTAACCGAGTGAGTGTATGTGTATATCTCTGTTATAGACTCGTCTCTCCAACAGCGGGGAGGTAGCAGCGGTGGTGGTGATTCAGTGGGTGCAGAGAGAGGTGAAGGAGTGATTGCCATGACTACGACAGGAGCCCAGTATGCCCTCGCAGCAGCATCCACCGGGGCTAATAACAGTGGGGGTAGCTCCGCAGCGGTAGGGGTGGAATCTAAGCCAAGTGTGGTTGTCGTGACTACTACTTCCAGTTCCAGTGGCGGTGGCAGCGGGGCACAAACTCAGTCAGCCAGAGGCCAGCAGCTTATCACTGTTGTAACCAGCCCAGATCCTTCCAGTCCAAATAATCTGCAACCTATCCAGGTTAGTAATATTGTTCTACATTGTCAGAGCTCACATTACATCTCATTCACTTTACTTTATGGCTGGATAATCTGTGTGAGTAAAGGATCATTTATTATCATCAAACAATTATCACAAAGTTATTAAGAATTCAAACTTTGCTTTATGCTTGTCATTTACTTCTCTCGAGGGCTTACTACTTCCTATTGCTATTAATCAAGTAGAGAAAAGTAAAAGAATACATAACAAAATTATTCAGTACACGTGCAGTCTTTTGGTTAATACTGTAGCATCTGTTTGTAATGCTGCCGTTCAACGGGTGTTCAATCTGATAACACGTTTGAGCCATCTGCTCCTAGTATTGATAACAGTGATATACACAAATGTTGAAACAAGATCCAAATCAGTTCGATTCTGCATGCAACATGTCAAAGATGTGTCCAACAGGCAATAACTCCTTTTACTCTTATTATCAAAACAAATCGTGGGCCACGAGAACACGCATACTATAAATAATAATTTAGTTATTGGTTCAGGACCCGCTTGAAACAGCTGCAGATTCTTCCAACGGATCGACAGGTACACCAGCACATGTTACAGCACAGGTAGTAGTCAACACTACTCACGCGGGCCAGCACACGCTAGTGGATTCTGACGCTGCCTCTACATCGGCTGGTACTATCGTCAGCGGTTCTCCACACTACATAACAGTTACAGGTATAACAGCTAGATACTAAGTTGCCATCTGATACGACCAGGCACGCCAATGCCCGGCTCCACCAACGTCGCTTAACTTTAACCGTAGTTTAAGGGGGGAGCCTGCTTTAGAACGCTGAAAATAAGGTATAATTTTACGAATTGTTTTGGAGAAACTATACAGCGGATCATTATAAAACTTTGATGCATTTATTAGTACGTGTTCAAAGATAAAAAAAATTATTTTTTGATTTGAATATATCGCCTGTAGAGGTCGTCCTGGAGGCATCTTAGTGCAGCCGGCATTGTAAATTGACGAGCATTCTCCTGCCTCCAACTTTCATCCAAACTGAAAAATTGAAATATTTTCTCGTTATTTATGAATTCCCATCGTCGATGAACCTTTAATATTCATAAAAACATTACTTTTGCATGAAAAAGTTCAACAACTTTGCCTAAAAATCGTACTTTTGTGTTCTAAGCTCCACCATTTTGGCACTTTTCAACTTTTTTCTTCTCTCTTTGGTTCATCGACGATGGGAATTCATAAATAACGAGAAGATATTTCAATTTTTCAGTTTAGACGAAATTTGGAGGCAGGAGAATGCTCACCAATTTGCGATGCCGGCGACGCGGCTGCACTAAGATTTCTCCAGGACGACCTCTACAAGCGATACGTTCAAATCAAAAAATAATTTTTGTTATCTTCAAACATGTACTAATAAATGCATCAAAGTTTTATAATGATCCGCTGTATAGTTTCTCCAAAAACAATTCGTAAAATATAGTTTTTATTTTCAGCGTTCTAAAGCAGGCTCCCCCCTTAACTCACTCTTCGTCTCTTTCTAACTACCCGCCTTAGAAAGGGACAAAGAGTGAGTTAAACTGCGGTTAAAATTAAACGACGCTGGTGGAACCGGGCCTCAAGAGTCGATGTTTTATTTGTCTTGCATCACGATGTGCACATAGTTCTCTAATTGCGAGGCATCGACGGTCACACATTCGGCGAAATTCGAGATTTGTCTGATCGCTTACAAAAGAGTCGAGAGATTGATGTCGAGTTGTTTAACGCGAGACGAACTTGCTCGCGAATCATAAATAAATTTCTTAGCGGTGAGTATGTGGATCAGTTTGAAAAATTATAGTGTTTGAGTAGAGATTTGGCCCTTTCCATGCTGCTGAAAAACATGCACCTCTGTACTTCTACTCTGACCACACTAGGCACCAGTGATTCGCCATCCTACGCGTCCCTCACAACGGCTGTAGGTGAGGGCAGAATATAAAACAGCATGCCTTACTATCCTTTATCATGTGTACACTTTAATTTACGTAGAGATACGAGATCAAGTGACTCAATTGCATTTTGTTTTGATCCGCTCTACCTCGCATATTCAAAGTTCTCAACGGTTGCGCAAGACAGTTACATTAGCTTGCTTTGAGACTTAAACTCCCGAGCTTGATCCGAGACATTGCTGGACACTCTTAGCGTCTACTCTTTTGGTCGTTGCAGAAATGTCCAAGATTATATTTATGGCAGTACGTTAAAAAGAATCGATTGCGATTGCTTTACGTGTCTTTACGTTACGGTGACAGTGTATTCAAGCACGCTCAGTCGCATCCTTCTTTGTTTCAGTGTCGGGTGACGCGGAGGCGGTGGGTTCCGAATCGGTCTCCCATCCGACTTACGTTCAATATGTCGAGGGGGATGGTTCCACGTATATACCGGCGAATGGCCAGATGTAAGTGTCCAAAAAACTCGCGCCCGTACGGGGATTGTTACTCGTAGCTCACGATGCATGTTGCTCGGTGTTTTCCGCAGGACATATCCCGTTTACGCGGTCGGTGAGGCAGGGGCGATGTACACGCCGGCTTCGAGTCAGTACTACACTCCAGCAACGACGCCAGTAACGTACGCGCAGGTAATTGCACATAATTGCGAACGACTGTGTCATGGTGATAAGACGAGCTTTAGGAAACGTTGCGTCGAGTGATGAGAAGACACTGACCATACCGTAAATTCATTCCTTAGGTCACGGGACAAGGCTCGAACACGACGACCGGGCAACTATTATCACAGGGCAACGGTACATACCTAATTCAACAGAGCGTAGTAGATGGAGACGCGACCACGCACGCGCTCATATCGGCGGCTGCCGCCCGCGCCAGTCCGCAGACGGAAACGGCGGTAAGATTGCATGTCCCACGACTTCCTCTCAGGCTGCTTTCACCTTTTTTAGAAGCTGAGTAAACTAGACTCGATTGTTGAATGATTAACGCGACACGGAGTATGTATTTGTGTCTTACCTCTGCAGGCATGGGGATCTGTGCTCTGCATGATCGTACAGGGAATCAAACAATTCGCGTTTTATTATTAGATTGTTTCTTAATCTTATCTACTGGAACTGCGATTATCGTTTACGTCGTTACGATAGTGCCAGAGAATTTGCAAGAATGTAACGTTTACATAGAGAATGTTGAGTAAATCGCCGATAGAATCTCGACGAGTATTTTTGTTTCTTCATTTTGCGAGGAAGGAGTATATTGGGTTGACCGGAAAGTCCAACCGCGGATTGTTTTTAGAAAACTTTAACAATCTGTGTATTAAAAATTAATTTTATCGAAGCTACTCAGAACTATTCGATCTCAAATTTCGATTAGATAATGATGTTAATCGCCGGAACTGTTTTAACCCTTAGTAAAGAACCGAAACTCTAATCAGAACTACGGAATTTAAATGTCGGGGTGCTACCCCCACACACCCCTTTACGGTAGTAAAAAAGCATCGTGTACTGGAAAGCGTTACGTTATTTCTTTCCCATTTTCAAACTGCTGCTAAAGCACTTGTATTTACTCGATTGCGATCGCTTTACTCAATAAATGTGCGCTGAAGTGTTACCTTTTCGAGCGTACACCTACTTGATATATTACGAGTGTGATTTAGTTTTGAGGGTTTTGCAACAGATGGCTGTAGTGTCAGTTTGTTCCAATAGCTGTTTCCGATAACTGTTCTTTCTTACGGTGTCGACATTATCCATGACATTCAGTAGCATTATAGTAATAGATGCAATAACAGTCGTGTTTGTATCATCGTAAAAATGCAACTTCCGAAAGAGCATTTTCGACATGCGTTGCTTTTGTTTTTTAATTAAAAGAAAACTGCGGCTGACGGTTATAGACTTCTTGTGGAAACTTATGGTGACGCAGAATCACCATCAATTAAGACGTATGAATACTGGTTTAGACGCTTTAAAAGTGGTGATACTGATGTGAAGGACAAAGAACTCTCGGGACAACCAAGAAAGCTTGAAAATGCAGATTTGCAAGCATTATTGGACGAAAATCCAACACAATCCACTTCAGAACTTGCCAGAGCATTAAATGTTGATCGTACAACAGTTACCAAACATTTACATGAAATGGGAAAAATTCAGAAGGAAGGGAAATGGGTTCGACATCAATTATCGGAAAGTGCCATTTGAACATTTGCATTTCGTTGATCGCCAGGCAAAAAAGAAGAGTCTTTTGTCTCGGATTGTTACTGGGGATGAAAAGTGGATCTATTTTGATAATCCGAAACGCGGAAAATCATGGGTGGATCCAGGCGAACCATCAACATCCACTCCGAGACGCAATATTCACGGTTGAAAAGTAATGCTCTGTATTTGGTGTGATAGTGTACTATGAGCTGTTAAATCCGCACGAGACTGTCACGGCTGATCGTTATCGACACCAATTGTACAAGTTGAAGCAAGCATTGGACGAAAAACGACCACCAATTGCGAGCAAACGACGGAAAGTGATTCTTCTTCGTGACAACGCTCGACCTCACGTTGCGTTATCAGTGAACAAACACTATTAGAGCTTGAATGGCAAGTCTTCTCCGGACATTGCTTCATGCGATTATTGTTTGTTCCGGTCGATGCAACACGCTTTAGAGGATACACACTTTGATAATTTGGAAGAAGTGCGAAAATTCGTCGACGAATGGATCGACTCAAAAGAAGAGTGATTTTATCGTGGTGGAATCCATCTCTTGCCAGAGCATTAAATGTTGATCGTACAACAGTTGCCAAACATTTACATGAAATGGGAAAAATTCAGAAGGAAGGGAAATGGGTTCGACATCAATTATCGGAAAGTGCCATTTGAACATTTGCATTTCGTTGATCACCAGGCAAAAAAAGAAGAGTCTTTCGTCTCGGATTGTTACTGGGGATGAAAAGTGGATCTATTTTGATAATCCGAAACACGGAAAATCATGGGTGGATCCAGGCGAACCATCAACATCCACTCCGAGACGCAATATTCACGGTTCAAAAGTAATGCTCTGTATTTGGTGGGATAGTGTACTATGAGCTGTTAAATCCGCACGAGACTGTCACGGCTGATCGTTATCGACACCAATTGTACAAGTTGAAGCAAACATTGGACGAAAAACGACCACCAATTGCGAGCAAACGACGGAAAGTGATTCTTCTTCGTGACAACGCTCGACCTCACGTTGCGTTATCAGTGAAACAAACACTATTAGAGCTTGAATGGCAAGTCTTCCCCGGACATTGCTCCATGCGATTATTAGTTGTTCCGGTCGATGCAACACGCTTTAGAGGATACACACTTTGATAATTTCGAAGAAGTGCGAAAATTCGTCGACGAATGGATCGACTCAAAAGAAGAGTCATTTTATCGTGGTGGAATCCATCTCTTGCCAGAGCATTAAATGTTGATCGTACAACAGTTACCAAACATTTACATGAAATGGGAAAAATTCAGAAGGAAGGGAAATGGGTTCGACATCAATTATCGGAAAGTGCTATTGGGAACCGGTTGAACATTTGCATTTCGTTGATCGCCAGGCAAAAAAGAAGAGTCTTTCGTCTCGGATTGTTACTGGGGATGAAAAGTGGATCTATTTTGATAATCCCAAACGCAGAAAATCATCGGTGGATTCAGGCGAACCATCAACATCCACTCCGAGACGCAATATTCACGGTTCAAAAGTAATGCTCTGTATTTGGTGGGATAGTGTACTATGAGCTGTTAAATCCGCACGAGACTGTCACGGCTGATCGTTATCGACACCAATTGTACAAGTTGAAGCAAACATTGGACGAAAAACGACCACCAATTGCGAGCAAACGACGGAAAGTGATTCTTCTTCGTGACAACGCTCGACCTCACGTTGCGTTATCAGTGAAACAAACACTATTAGAGCTTGAATGGCAAGTCTTCTCCGGACATTGCTCCATGCGATTATTATTTGTTCCGGTCGATGCAACACGCTTTAGAGGATACACACTTTGATAATTTCGAAGAAGTGCGAAAATTCGTCGACGAATGGATCGACTCAAAAGAAGAGTCATTTTATCGTGGTGGAATCCATCTCTTGCCAGAGCATTAAATGTTGATAGTACAACAGTTGCCAAACATTTACATGAAATGGGAAAAATTCAGAAGGAAGGGAAATGGGTTCGACATCAATTATCGGAAAGTGCCATTTGAACATTTGCATTTCGTTGATCACCAGGCAAAAAAAGAAGAGTCTTTCGTCTCGGATTGTTACTGGGGATGAAAAGTGGATCTATTTTGATAATCCGAAACACGGAAAATCATGGGTGGATCCAGGCGAACCATCAACATCCACTCCGAGACGCAATATTCACGGTTCAAAAGTAATGCTCTGTATTTGGTGGGATAGTGTACTATGAGCTGTTAAATCCGCACGAGACTGTCACGGCTGATCGTTATCGACACCAATTGTACAAGTTGAAGCAAACATTGGACGAAAAACGACCACCAATTGCGAGCAAACGACGGAAAGTGATTCTTCTTCGTGACAACGCTCGACCTCACGTTGCGTTATCAGTGAAACAAACACTATTAGAGCTTGAATGGCAAGTCTTCCCCGGACATTGCTCCATGCGATTATTAGTTGTTCCGGTCGATGCAACACGCTTTAGAGGATACACACTTTGATAATTTCGAAGAAGTGCGAAAATTCGTCGACGAATGGATCGACTCAAAAGAAGAGTCATTTTATCGTGGTGGAATCCATTTCTTGCCAGAGCATTAAATGTTGATCGTACAACAGTTACCAAACATTTACATGAAATGGGAAAAATTCAGAAGGAAGGGAAATGGGTTCGACATCAATTATCGGAAAGTGCTATTGGGAACCGGTTGAACATTTGCATTTCGTTGATCGCCAGGCAAAAAAGAAGAGTCTGTTGTCTCGGATTGTTACTGGGGATGAAAAGTGGATCTATTTTGATAATCCGAAACACGGAAAATCATGGGTGGATCCAGGCGAACCATCAACATCCACTCCGAGACGCAATATTCACGGTTCAAAAGTAATGCTCTGTATTTGGTGGGATAGTGTACTATGAGCTGTTAAATCCGCACGAGACTGTCACGGCTGATCGTTATCGACACCAATTGTACAAGTTGAAGCAAACATTGGACGAAAAACGACCACCAATTGCGAGCAAACGACGGAAAGTGATTCTTCTTCGTGACAACGCTCGACCTCACGTTGCGTTATCAGTGAAACAAACACTATTAGAGCTTGAATGGCAAGTCTTCCCCGGACATTGCTCCATGCGATTATTAGTTGTTCCGGTCGATGCAACACGCTTTAGAGGATACACACTTTGATAATTTGGAAGAAGTGCGAAAATTCGTCGACGAATGGATCGACTCAAAAGAAGAGTCATTTTATCGTGGTGGAATCCATCTCTTGCCAGAGCATTAAATGTTGATAGTACAACAGTTGCCAAACATTTACATGAAATGGGAAAAATTCAGAAGGAAGGGAAATGGGTTCGACATCAATTATCGGAAAGTGCCATTTGAACATTTGCATTTCGTTGATCACCAGGCAAAAAAAGAAGAGTCTTTCGTCTCGGATTGTTACTGGGGATGAAAAGTGGATCTATTTTGATAATCCGAAACGCGGAAAATCATGGGTGGATCCAGGCGAACCATCAACATCCACTCCGAGACGCAATATTCACGGTTCAAAAGTAATGCTCTGTATTTGGTGGGATAGTGTACTATGAGCTGTTAAATCCGCACGAGACTGTCACGGCTGATGGTTATCGACACCAATTGTACAAGTTGAAGCGAGCATTGGACGAAAAACGAGCACCAATTGCGAGTAAACGACGGAAAGTGATTCTTCTTCGTGACAACGCTCGACCTCACGTTGCGTTATCAGCGAAACAAACACTATTAGAGCTTGAATGGCAAGTTTTCTCCGGACATTGCTCCATGCGATTATTAGTTGTTCCGGTCGATGCAACACGCTTTAGAGGATACACACTTTGATAATTTGGAAGAAGTGCGAAAAATTTGTCGACGAATGGATCAACTGAAAAGAAGAGTCATTTTATCGTGGTGGAATCCATCTCTTGCCAGAAAGATGGGAAAAAGTTATGGAAAACGAAGGAAAATATTTTGATTAAGGTATTCATTCATTATTATATTTAAATACATGCGTTTTTGAGCAAAAAAACCCTCAAAACTAAATCACACCCCTAATATTTAACAGCGTATTGAAATAGTATAAATGATCTGTTGGGAAATCCGAACGGATTTCCAGTCAACCCAATGGAATGTACAAGTTATTTCGATAGGTTGCATTTTTTTTTCTGATACTCTGTACACACAAATATTCTGATTTGCTGAGATAACTCGTATTACCGACTCCAGTATGATACTTGCAGAATTGCGAGCAATCGTACTCGAGGAACGGTATCTTTTTATCAGTCCGGATGTTAACGAGGCATCGGTATGTTGGGTTGTTTGATAGGAGGCAGTGGTTAGCGGGGGTGGAGGGACGTTCTTGATCAGCGGTAATTCCGGAAGTGCTACGGTCACCGTGGAAGAAGCAGCGGCCGCGGCTGCAAACATGACGCATGCCACTAGGGTCTCCCAGGCAACCGTAAGCCACAAAAATCGACCCTCTATTTTCTCTTAGCATGTTTGGTCGCACTAATCAGTACCTTTTATTAATTTTGTCGGCATGCCTGTCATCTATCATTAATTGAGTTGCTTTGAAGATACCGCTCTATTGTACATTGTTGTGCGTAGCCCATTCTCTAAGAATCTCTCTCCGAGTGTCCTGTAAAACATCTCGATAATTTTTCTTTTTATCGATGTATTTATATTACCAATAGTACAGAGTTTACGCAGCATGAATATTAATTGTTTATTGCTCCAAATAGATGCATTGGTTACTGGAAAATTACGAAACCGCCGACGGCGTGTCCCTCCCAAGATCGACTCTCTATAATCATTATCTACGCCATTGCTCCGATAACAAATTAGATCCTGTGAATGCGGCCAGCTTCGGGAAATTAATACGTTCTGTATTTGTGGGATTGAGAACTAGGCGTTTAGGGACTAGGTAAAGGGCTTTAATATATAATGATGAGTATAATCGCATAAGCGTTATGTCAAGCAGATTTAATACCTTTTGTCACGTGTCGGTTGTAGAGGGAACTCGAAATACCATTACTACGGGATTCGCGTGAAGCCAAGCTCGCCTCTGGTAATGATGAACGAGGACGGCACGTCGAGGCAGCAGCAGGGCGGGAACTCGCAGACCAAGCGGTTCAAGTTCGTCAATCAGAAGCAGGAGTCGTCCTATGAGAATAACACGCACGCGAACACGAACATCTCCTCCAACTCCTCGCCGCCGCAGTATCATCAGTACTTCGGCGAGGCGAGTCGCGCCATTCCCGATTTCCCGGAGATCTTTATCGGCTCGTCCCTGCCGGAAGACTGCACGCTCGAAGACATCGATACATTCCGCAACATATACCGGGAGCATTGCGAAGCCTTCCTCGACGCAGTATTGAATTTCGAGTTCGCCACGGTGGAGAGCCTCTGGAGGGAGTTCTGGCGCAGCCAGGACAACAATAACGGTGACGAGTGCGAAGAGGAGAACTATTTATCAAAGTAATGTAGCATTACTATACTTGAAATCAATTATTATAAATTACTTACATATTTACATACACACTTGTATATTTAAGTTCTTGCAATAAACAATAATCTCTGCTCTGTTTCAGAACCAAATTATATCAGATGTGTAAGTGTACAGGGGTGCAAGATTTTATCAAAAAAGTGGACTATACATTTTATCAGAATCTAGTCGAAGTATTAATGCCTAATGTATTGCAGCCGATACCAAGTGAGTTGTAAAATCGTTATTATTCGTCGTTATCTTTTGTAAATTTATATATTAAATGTTTACTCTCTCTCTCTCTCTCTTTTCGCTTCGGCAAGGTTCGTTGACGCAGTCTATACGAAATTTTGCGAAAGGATTAGAGTCCTGGTTACAGTCAGCCATGGCCGATTGCCCCGAGGAAATGATGCAAATTAAGGTAAGGTATTAAGTATCCTTCGAGTAGAGACCACTCTTTTGTTCTCAAATTATTGACTTGTGGTTCAATAATTTAACATTGTTCGACTGCCAGAGTTAATCAGAAAACTTACATTTTAAAGTTTAGTAGTCATAATTATTATTTACTTTCTAATTATTATTTACAGTTAACTGCAGTGTCAGCTTTTGCTCAAACCTTAAGGCGCTACACGTCATTGAATCATCTCGCACAGGCCGCACGAGCAGTGCTCCAGAATTCTACACAGATCAATCAAATGCTAGCCGATCTGAATCGCGTTGACTTTCACAACGTGCAGGAACAAGTAAGTCTTTTACATTTAAGATATTTAATACTCTTTTTATGAGATTCGCTGTTGATTTAGGGATTGGTGCAGAGCACACTCGTGCAGAACTAACATACGCATCTTGTTTAGGCATCCTGGGTGTGCCAGTGCGACTATGGAATGGTACAGCGGCTGGAGGCGGATTTTAAGGTGACGCTACAGCAGCAGAATTCACTGGAGGACTGGGCGATTTGGCTGAAGGGAGTGGTGACTCAAGTGCTTAAGCCGTTCGAGGAGAAGCCAACGTTCGCTACAGCGGCGCGTCAATTCTTGCTCAAGTGGTCGTTTTACAGGTACGTCCCAGTCTTCCCGTCCTGCCGCGTCGGAAAAAAATCAGGGCACTTAACATGCTTTCGTGTTTTTTTTTCTTTATATAGCTCGATGGTTATCCGGGATCTTACTTTGAGGAGCGCGGCGAGTTTCGGATCGTTTCACCTCATCAGATTACTTTACGACGAGTACATGTTTTATTTGATAGAGCATCAGGTCGCCATCGCAACGGGAACCACGCCGATAGCTGTAATGGGAGATGTTAGTATGCGCTGATGCTGGCAAATCAATTTTACTCGCAGCGTCTTATAAGATCTTACATGAGAGTCGTTTTTATTTCAGAAAAGTCAAAACTGCTCTTTAGTCAATAATTACGGAGCAACGTCTAACGGAGGTGAGATCGCAATGCGAAATATGTCTGTTTAGCTTGATGGTTCTCCTTTTGAAATTTCATTTCACGCAACTTACGAAACTGCATTTTAGATGCGTCTAATGCAAGCCAACCGAAACGTATGAAGCTGAGCTAACTGCGTGCCTACGCCCTTTAGTTATGCGAGTAGCACAGGAGGATGCGGGGATACTAGCACGAAAACATGCAGGCCTACTACAAGAACATACTAGTCTCGTAAATTATTATTTTGTATAACGTCAGATTGTAATTATTACGACTTATGAGAGGAAGATTTTTGCATAACGCCCATACAACGGTGTAATACAATTTAAGTAAGTCTGTGTGATATAAGATATAGAGAGAAAAAAAGGAAGTATGTATGTATTCCGCGAAGCCTTGTCTCATATACAGGTACGGCGCAGGTTTAAGGTATCGCGCTGGCACGATGTCTAGTACGTTAGTGTATATTGAATCTAGTCGAAACATCTTTGGGAGAGAGAGAGAAGAATATACGGGACCATGAATTTCTCATGCTCTCATTAAAAGCACACACACACACACGATATAAGCCCACTCGAATCGTTATTTGCTTTTATAAAAATGCATTTATAGATGAATAATCTGCATGCATTTTTATAAACTCGCAGATGCATTTACGAAAAAAGTGTTCTTCGTTTTTCCATGATACATCGTAAAATGATAATTTTCATGATACATTATTTATTGATGATCGTCCATGTTAGGTGCATTTAATCATTAATCATTAAAATTGCTCACTTCAGATAACAATAATACTTTTATTTAAATTTCCAATTTTGTACGTTTCCAATATTTTTAAAATATAAGACTAATAAGCTAAAAAGTGAATGAAATGCAAAATTAATACACGCAGGAACATAGTAATCGATCGCGTATTTAAAGCAAATCGAGTAAATGCATATTAAAGCATACATATCCGCGTGTCATGCACAGCTTGAATAAACCATTGGAATTATCAATTAATGCGTATACGCCTGCGGAGAATTGAATCGAATGGGCTTAATGTAAACATCAGAGTTCGTGCGAAGGAAAACCGCGAGGTAGCAAGAACATCGTGCGAGGTAAAAAAAACAAACGTCCTTTCATATATACTTACCTTTCATTCGCGAATTCTCTGGTTTGCACAAATCGCGCGCAGCCAATTACAAAAATCCGCCCCACCGACGGTGTCACATGTCAAAAGTATTCCTAGCGGAATAGAAGAAGGAGAAATTAGGAAGAAAGAGAGAGGGAAGGGAAGAGAGAGAGATTGCCGTAACGATATATATACAGGGTGTTTCCTCTAACTGTAGCACTTAGAATATCTCTGCTTCCTTTGATGATATGAAAAAAGTCAAAGGGCGAAAATTGTTCGATTCAAAGAGACTAGTACTCTGGCAAGAAAATTATTTTTTTAATGTGACCTTTCACAAGATGTCAAGGTCATGAACATTTTTTTAAACGAGATGGTATATTTTCCTTAACGAAATGACGTAGCTTGTAAAAAAACAAATTCAACCATACAGAATATGTTGACCTTCAAATGACTTTGAACCACAAAAATCACGTTTAGGAAAAGAAACTCTATTTCTTGTATGTATAACTACAAAGATATAAGGTGTTGTCGGAATATCGCGATAAACTTCATTTGCACGGAACATACTCAACGAATCATTTCCTGATCGCTGGATTGGACGTGGTGGAAGAATTTCTTGGCCGGCTCGATCACCAGATCTTACGCCTCTTGATTCTTTTCTTTGGGGACACCTAAAAACTGAAGTTTATCGCGATATTCCGACAACACCTGAAGATATGCGAGAAAGAATTCAGCGTGCGTGCACCGCAATTACTCCGGAATCTCTCAAAAACGTAAAACAATCGTTTACTCATCGAATTCGAAAGTGTATGGAAGTAAACGATGATCGTTTCGAACATCTGTAAAAAAGGTACATCTTTGTAGTTATACATACAATAAATAGAGTTTCTTTTCCTAAACGTGATTTTTGTGGTTCAAAGTCATTTGAAGGTCAACATATTCTGTATGGTTGAATTTGTTTTTTTACAAGCTACATCATTTCGTTAAGGAAAATATACCATCTCGTTTAAAAAAATGTTCATGACCTTGACATCTTGTGAAAGGTCAGATTAAAAAAAATAATGTTCTTACCAGAGTACTGTCTCTTTGAATCGAACGATTTTCGTCCTTTGACTTTTTTCATATCATCAAAGGAAGCAGAGATATTCTAAGTGCTACAGTTAGAGGAAACACCCTGTATATGAACTTTTAAAGTTTACACGCATATACATATATATCCGATATTCATATTTTTTAACGTAATTTATTGATTGAACATCGAGCTCTGTGGAAGTTACGTTAAGAGCGGTCTTTATTGCAATCCGTTGCTATTCTCTCAGTATAATTAAACGAATAGTACAAAAATGCTATCGGAGAAAAAGGGGAGTGTATGCATGCGCGTATGTACGTATGTATGTGTACGAGGAGAAAGGGAGGAGAAAACAGAGGGAGAGAGAGGAAAAAGATGTGAAAGTACGGGGAACGTTTTTTAATTTACTGATAGAATATACCGTGTGCGTCTTATACATTGAATGTACATATATATTATTATTGTAGCGGCCGGAAATACGCACGATTGTTGAAGTTAAAAGTGAAACCCGTGCAGCACGTAAGCTGTGGGTATCTCCGGTATCGCGCCCGGTATCTTGAAGTCTCGGTCGAGAGCATCCCCAATATGGAATATGTTTCGTATTGTCCACACGCGCTCCAATATCGTCTTTTGTATCATAAAAGATCCCAAGCGTAAAGCCGATATCGCGCGAGTCCCCCCCCCCCGTGTACGTTGACTTCGTTTACGTACACTTACCGTGTACATACGACGCGGCTACATGTGTATACGTTTGCGCGCGCGCGACTGCGTTATATATATATATATCACATATTTTTCTTTGTTTCAATGTCAAATCGAATTTTCATCGTAAGACACTCTCCGCAAAGAAACTTGTAATTAATTCTGTGTTCCGTGGATATGTGTATCTGTTCGCAGAGTTGCTTCTTAAACATCGAACGCGTGAAGTCGAGATGCTAATCGAATCGACGTACGACGTGCCGCTGATTGAATGCTTATTTATATACATTAATAATACCAAAGCAAAGTGTAAGCGGTTCAACGCGCCCACGTTTTTCTCCCCCCACGATACGTCTTTAAGATAGGGAACTGTTGATTTATTATTATCGTGTAATCTAGGTAACGCAAATTCAACACTTTTGTAATTCACGCAGATAAGACGCCCGTAATCACGGGCGACAAGCCGCAAGTTTCATTGATGTATATATATATATGTATGGCAGAAATATTTTTCATATTCCTCAGCACGCGCGCGCGCGCGCGTAGTAGGTACTACGCGCGCTCGCGCAGTTTTTTCGCAGAACGAAACCAAAGTGCACCATTGCGTAGCTCGAACTCGCTCGTCGAGGCACACGCGCGTCGGAGTTGAAATTAATTTTGTAACATGCCGTTAGTCTCTCAAAAACTCGCAGCTTCGGCAGAAGGAAATTCCGTGCCTTTGATTTTATAGAGCCACAAGCACACACGCACATACGAGAGAGTATGTTTTTTACGCTGCACTCTAATCATACGATTAATTGCACGTGATGCAGTTGTTTTCCTTGTCACACACAGATAAGCAGCGATTCACCTTTAAAGCAGACATTAAGGAGACATTCGTGTTGGAGCGTAATGACGTGCAAATGCGTATCGTGAATTAATTTTGCCTCGTCACTTTCAACTCGAACTTTGCGTACGTGCGTTTCACGAGCGTGTTTTCTTTGCCCAAGCCGATGATCATTTATTTTATGCGAATGACGCGTGGGAAATTAAAAACAAAGTCGTGCAGTTTGACGCAAATCGCGGAATAATAGTCGCCGCCGCCGTTCATGGAGATAACAAAATATGTGGCGTTTAAGTTTGTCGTATAGGGTTTATCGCGCATACTAGTCAGACGACTCGATAACGTGTTAAGCGGCAAGAGATACAAGAAAGGGAGAAGCGAAGCTAGACAGGGAGGAAAGAGAGAGAGAGAGAGAAGGAATATGTCGCACGGCACATCGAGCAGAACTTAGAACGTTTACCGTAACAGTAATGAGCTTATACGTGTAAAGGTGTAAAAGGAGGAACCTATCGTCGAATATGTGTATCTAGAGTGTAAGGATGTGGCTTTACGGGCGATTAGTGGCATTTTGTCGTCGAAATTCGGGAGGTGAGGACGGATGATGAGCATGATCACGCCGGAAGAGCAAGGGTGGAAAACTCGGATAACTGTCCGGGGGAGGGTAATGCGACTCCCGATATTCCCGGTGGTCGCCCCGATCGTTCGTGCCGATTTTAAGTTAGAGGATCGCTGATAATCGTAACCCAGTAAGCAAAATGTGTGCAATCTGCCAGCAGATTGGCAACAGATTACTGCGGAAGTTGATAGCAAATTGGCATCCGTTATGTCCGCGTTAGGATAGTGATCTGCTAACGGACTCTGACAGCAGATTGGCGGCAGAAACCGAGCAGGACCTGTTAACATCTGACGGCAGATTGACGGCAGAAACCGAACAGCATCTGCAGCTTTCGGCCATTCATATTTACGATATATTAAAGCATGTGTTTACTTTTAACACACTATAAATTGGCATTTTATATTACCATGTGTTAACAGAACGCATTTGTTTGTTTGTTAAATTAAAGTACATTTGGCTTGATGTGTCTTTCTGACAGTTCGTTGCATGATCGCTCTCTTATTGTTAACTTATTCTAGTCTGAAGTCCGAATTTTGCTTTCGAACTTCGGATTGCTTGTGGCGTGCGTGAACTACATGGACGTCGTCCATGGGAGCCTCTGTGCCGCAAGTGCAAAAATTTTCAGAAAAATTAATATTGTCATGCCAAGGCGCGTATATTAACTTATATAACTGTTAGGCTAAATCTTAACATCGAGTAAGAACTCGACGTGTGCACCGCGTAGCGGTGCGGAGCGAAAACATATTCATAGCCGTGTAAATTTGAATACTGTCAAGAGCTGCAGATCCTGTTCGGTTTCTGCTGCCAATCTGCCGTTAGATTCCGCGCGCGCAGATCTTGCTCGGTTCTACTGCCAATCTGCCGTTAGATTCCGCGCGCGCAGATCTTGCTCGGTTTCTGTCGACAATCCGACTTCAAGCCATGTTTGCAGATTCTGCTCGGTTTCTGCCGCCAATCCGTTCTTAGATTTTGTGAGCAAGCTCCGTTACATTTCTGGCACCAATTTGTCGAATTAATCGTTAATAACACTTCTGTATTAAATTTGTTGTCTTTTGGCTGGCAATAGTTGATAGCACCCAGTAAGCAAAATGTGTGCAATCTGCCAGCAGATTGGCAACAGATTACTGCGGAAGTTGATAGCAAATTGGCATCCGTTATGTCCGCGTTAGGATAGTGATCTGCTAACAAACTCTGACAGCAGATTGGCGGCAGAAACCGAGCAGGACCTGTTAACATCTGACGGCAGATTGACGGCAGAAACCGAACAGCATCTGCAGCTTTCGGCCATTCATATTTACGATATATTAAAGCATGTGTTTACTTTTAACACACTATAAATTGGCATTTTATATTACCATGTGTTAACAGAACGCATTTGTTTGTTTGTTAAATTAAAGTACATTTGGCTTGATGTGTCTTTCTGACAGTTCGTTGCATGATCGCTCTCTTATTGTTAACTTATTCTAGTCTGAAGTCCGAATTTTGCTTTCGAACTTCGGATTGCTTGTGGCGTGCGTGAACTACATGGACGTCGTCCATGGGAGCCTCTGTGCCGCAAGTGCAAAAATTTTCAGAAAAATTAATATTGTCATGCCAAGGCGCGTATATTAACTTATATAACTGTTAGGCTAAATCTTAACATCGAGTAAGAACTCGACGTGTGCACCGCGTAGCGGTGCGGAGCGAAAACACATATTCATAGCCGTGTAAATTTGAATACTGTCAAGAGCTGCAGATCCTGTTCGGTTTCTGCTGCCAATCTGCCGTTAGATTCCGCGCGCGCAGATCTTGCTCGGTTTCTGTCGACAATCCGACTTCAAACCATGTTTGCAGATTCTGCTCGGTTTCTGCCGCCAATCCGTTCTTAGATTTTGTGAGCAAGCTCTGTTACATTTCTGGCACCAATTTGTCGAATTAATCGTTAATAACACTTCTGTATCAAATTTGTTGTCTTTTGGCTGGCAATAGTTGATAGCACCCAGCAAGCAAAATGTGTGCAATCTGCCAGCAGATTGGCAACAGATTACTGCGGAAGTTGATAGCAAATTGGCATCCGTTATGTCCGCGTTAGGATAGTGATCTGCTAACGGACTCTGACAGCAGATTGGCGGCAGAAACCGAGCAGGACCTGTTAACATCTGACGGCAGATTGACGGCAGAAACCGAACAGCATCTGCAGCTTTCGGCCATTCATATTTACGATATATTAAAGCATGTGTTTACTTTTAACACACTATAAATTGGCATTTTATATTACCATGTGTTAACAGAACGCATTTGTTTGTTTGTTAAATTAAAGTACATTTGGCTTGATGTGTCTTTCTGACAGTTCGTTGCATGATCTCTCTCTTATTGTTAATTTATTCTAGTCTGAAGTCCGAATTTTGCTTTCGAACTTCAGATTGCTTGTGGCGTGCGTGAACTACATGGACGTCGTCCATGGGAGCCTCTGTGCCGCAAGTGCAAAAATTTTCAGAAAAATTAATATTGTCGTGCCAAGGCGCGTATATTAACTTATATAACTGTTAGGCTAAATCGTAACATCGAGTAAGAACTCGACGTGTGCACCGCGTAGCGGTGCGGAGCGAAAACATATTCATAGCCGTGTAAATTTGAATACTGTCAAGAGCTGCAGATCCTGTTCGGTTTCTGCTGCCAATCTGCTGTTAGATTCCGCGCGCGCAGATCTTGCTCGGTTTCTGTCGACAATCCGACTTCAAGCCAAGTTTGCAGATTCTGCTCGGTTTCTGCCGCCAATCCGTTCTTAGATTTTGTGAGCAAGCTCTGTTACATTTCTGGCACCAATTTGTCGAATTAATCGTTAATAACACTTCTGTATCAAATTTGTTGTCTTTTGGCTGGCAATAGTTGATAGCACCCAGTAAGCAAAATGTGTGCAATCTGCCAGCAGATTGGCAACAGATTACTGCGGAAGTTGATAGCAAATTGGCATCCGTTATGTCCGCGTTAGGATAGTGATCTGCTAACAAACTCTGACAGCAGATTGGCGGCAGAAACCGAGCAGGACCTGTTAACATCTGACGGCAGATTGACGGCAGAAACCGAACAGCATCTGCAGCTTTCGGCCATTCATATTTACGATATATTAAAGCATGTGTTTACTTTTAACACACTATAAATTGGCATTTTATATTACCATGTGTTAACAGAACGCATTTGTTTGTTTGTTAAATTAAAGTACATTTGGCTTGATGTGTCTTTCTGACAGTTCGTTGCATGATCTCTCTCTTATTGTTAATTTATTCTAGTCTGAAGTCCGAATTTTGCTTTCGAACTTCAGATTGCTTGTGGCATGCGTGAACTACATGGTCGTCGTCCATGGGAGCCTCTGTGCCGCAAGTGCAAAAATTTTCAGAAAAATTAATATTATCGTGCCAAGGCGCGTATATTAACTTATATAACTGTTAGGCTAAATCTTAACATCGAGTAAGAACTCGACGTGTGCACCGCGTAGCGGTGCGGAGCGAAAACATATTCATAGCCGTGTAAATTTGAATACTGTCAAGAGCTGCAGATCCTGTTCGGTTTCTGCTGCCAATCTGCTGTTAGATTCCGCGCGCGCAGATCTTGCTCGGTTCTACTGCCAATCTGCCGTTAGATTCCGCGTGCGCAAATCTTGCTCGGTTTCTGTCGACAATCCGACTTCAAGCCATGCTTGCAGATTCTGCTCGGTTTCTGCCGCCAATCTGTTCTTAGATTTTGTGAGCAAGCTCCGTTACATTTCTGGCACCAATTTGTCGAATTAATCGTTAATAACACTTCTGTATTAAATTTGTTGTCTTTTGGCTGGCAATAGTTGATAGCAGATAGTTAGCATCATCTGCTTTCGGCAGACTTGGCTATCTGGGAAGTCTTACGATCGCTGCGAGATGACTGCGGCGGGATAAAAATAGTCTGATAGTTACTATACGCAAGATCAAACAGACACACATCGTAGTTTCCTATGTTGCGAGATAAACGAACACGGCCTTAAACATTTCCGACTAATGTGGGACAGAGAGAGAGAGAGAGAGAGAGAAATAAAATAAAAGGGAGACAGAGGGAGAGAGAAAGGAAAGGGCAGATTTGAGGAAGAAAAATTGCGAGGCTCCGAGAGGAGAGAGATAGGAGAATGGAGAAAGAGCCGGAAAAGAAAAAGTAGAGATGTCATGGTTTTTTCTTGTGACGTATAGAAGATATTTTGATACCTCCAGATTTGCACAAAACAAGTGTCACATTCGTTACCGCTTGAATAAGATTATTTTTACTGAACGCCGCTCAAAACGAGAATGAGGGAGAGAGAGTACGAGAGTGTGAAAACGAGAGTGAAAGTGAGAGGAGCAACAGCTAACTTGATACATGAATCGTGCGAGATATAAAAAAAATAAGTGTGTGAATGTGCGGATCTCACGAAAAATAAAAATAATAAATCTATGTTTAAAACTTGTAATATACATTGCACAATCTTCATATCTCATCTCTCTAACGGCACACGCAGCACCAGTTGCTTTTAACGAATTAACTTGCATCGCATGGAGAATATCACTTTATAATAATGATTTTAATCGATTAATCGTGACACATTTTGACGACCATGACGTTTCCATTCGTATGTCGCAGTTTCCGCGAGTTTGACGACGTGTCGCTAAATGAGTAAAAATCTTACAATTTATCTTATCTCGTTGATAACTTTTATGTTACGCTCTGATTTAATCATGCTTTTTAAGAGTATCAACAGTGAAAAAGTGCTGAGTTACCCAAGCCGCTATTGAATTATAAAGATACATGATACATGATTAACTTTTTATTTCTATCTTATTTTGTATCTCGAAAAAAACAAACTTTTTACGAAGTTTGCTCCTTCGGTTTTTGATCAGATTTATGTAATTTTAAAATTTTCTTCCTTCAATTTTTTTAAATTCGAATATACGCAATGCGTAAATATTTCATTGGTTCTAACAAATTCATCAGTTAATTATTTAGTAAACGCGCAAATGAGTTGCAAGAATGGTATGTTTCAGGGACAGACTGAAGGAAATTCCTGAGAGTACGCGCTATTTTTTTAGTGTTGGCTACCATAAGTGAAGAGGAAAAAAATACAACTTACTTATAGTATACTAATATTCTACTTTTGGGGGAGGCGAGGGAGCATGTACACCATAAGTTATCTACCATGCAAAAAGATGATATTTATTTCTTATTTAAAAAAGATTATTAATCTATTGGGTTGGCCAAAAAGTAATTGCGTTTTTTTCCACTAGATGGACATACATGTCTTGAAATGTAACTAACTTCATTCTAAACCGCAAATTCATTATGTAGGTTAACAACTCACAGTTCAAGCTTGTTTTACAAAAAGAAAGTACACGATTTCGTTAACAATTGTTTGTTTGCCGTCGATTTCAAAATGGAAAATCAAAAACAACATTTTCCTCATATTTTGTTTTGTTACTTCCGAAAAGGGAAAAACGCTGTGCAAGCTCATAAAAGGTTATGTCATGTATATGGCGAAGATGCTTTAAAACTGCGGCAGTGTCAAAATTGGTTTACTAAATTTCGATCTGCAGATTTTAACGTGAAAGATGCACCACGCTCAGGAAGGCCAATCGAAATTGATGATGGCAAAATAAAGTCACTGATCGATTCGAATCGGCGTTTAACGACACGAGAGATTGCTGAGAATCTTAACATATCGAAATCGAGTGTTGAAAACCATTTAAAACGACTTGGATACATTAGTAAGCTCGATATTTGGGTAGCACATGAGCTCAAAGAAATTCATCTCACTAAGCGTATTGACATCTGCGATTCTCTTTCGAAACGTGAGGAAAATGATCCATTTTTGAAACGTATGATAACAGGCGACGAAAAATCGATCGTCTACAACAACGTCAAACGAAAACGATCGTGGAGCAAGCGTGATGAACCTGCTGAAAGCACTTGAAAAGCAGATATTCACCAAAGAAAGATTATGCTGTCAGTCTGGTGGGACTGTGTATTTTGAGCTGCTTGCAAGGAATCAAACCATTCATTCAGACGTATACTGTCGTCAACTGGATAAATTAAACGATGCCATCAAACAGAAACGTCGAGAATTGGTGAATCGCAAAGGTGTTGTGTTTCACCATGATAACGCTAGACCACGTACAAGTTTGGTCACTCGTGAAAAATTGTTGCAGCTTGGATGGGACGTGTTACCATGATGTTACCGCATCCACCATATTCGCCAGACCTGGCACCATCAGATTACCATTCGTTTCGTTCTTTGCAAAACGCCTTGAATGGTAAAACCTTTACTGCCGATGAGGATATCAAATCGTTCTTGAAATTGTTTTTTGCTGAAAAAGATAAGAACTTTTTTGAGCGCGGAATCATGAAGTTGCCTGAAAAATGGCAAAAGATAATCAAACACAATGGACAATATATTGTTTAATAAAGTTTTTGTTTCCCATGAAAAATTCGCCTTTTATTTATATTAAAACAAACGCAATTACTTTTTGGCCAACCCAATATATGGCGAAGATGCTTTAAAACTGCGGCAGTGTCAAAATTGGTTTGCTAAATTTCGATCTGCAGATTTTAACGTGAAAGATGCACCACGCTCAGGAAGGCCAATCGAAATTGATGATGGCAAAATAAAGGCACTGATCGATTCGAATCGGCGTTTAACGACACGAGAGATTGCTGAGAATCTTAACATATCGAAATCGAGTGTTGAAAACCATTTAAAACGACTTGGATACATTAGTAAGCTCGATATTTGGGTAGCACATGAGCTCAAAGAAATTCATCTCACTAAGCGTATTGACATCTGCGATTCTCTTTCGAAACGTGAGGAAAATGATCCATTTTTGAAACGTATGATAACAGGCGACGAAAAATCGATCGTCTACAACAACGTCAAACGAAAACGATCGTGGAGCAAGCGTGATGAACCTGCTGAAAGCACTTGAAAAGCAGATATTCACCAAAGAAAGATTATGCTGTCAGTCTGGTGGGACTGTGTATTTTGAGCTGCTTGCAAGGAATCAAACCATTCATTCAGACGTATACTGTCGTCAACTGGATAAATTAAACGATGCCATCAAACAGAAACGTCGAGAATTGGTGAATCGCAAAGGTGTTGTGTTTCACCATGATAACGCTAGACCACGTACAAGTTTGGTCACTCGTGAAAAATTGTTGCAGCTTGGATGGGACGTGTTACCATGATGTTACCGCATCCACCATATTCGCCAGACCTGGCACCATCAGATTACCATTCGTTTCGTTCTTTGCAAAACGCCTTGAATGGTAAAACCTTTACTGCCGATGAGGATATCAAATCGTTCTTGAAATTGTTTTTTGCTGAAAAAGATAAGAACTTTTTTGAGCGCGGAATCATGAAGTTGCCTGAAAAATGGCAAAAGATAATCAAACACAATGGACAATATATTGTTTAATAAAGTTTTTGTTTCCCATGAAAAATTCGCCTTTTATTTATATTAAAACAAACGCAATTACTTTTTGGCCAACCCAATATATGGCGAAGATGCTTTAAAACTGCGGCAGTGTCAAAATTGGTTTGCTAAATTTCGATCTGCAGATTTTAACGTGAAAGATGCACCACGCTCAGGAAGGCCAATCGAAATTGATGATGGCAAAATAAAGGCACTGATCGATTCGAATCGGCGTTTAACGACACGAGAGATTGCTGAGAATCTTAACATATCGAAATCGAGTGTTGAAAACCATTTAAAACGACTTGGATACATTAGTAAGCTCGATATTTGGGTAGCACATGAGCTCAAAGAAATTCATCTCACTAAGCGTATTGACATCTGCGATTCTCTTTCGAAACGTGAGGAAAATGATCCATTTTTGAAACGTATGATAACAGGCGACGAAAAATCGATCGTCTACAACAACGTCAAACGAAAACGATCGTGGAGCAAGCGTGATGAACCTGCTGAAAGCACTTGAAAAGCAGATATTCACCAAAGAAAGATTATGCTGTCAGTCTGGTGGGACTGTGTATTTTGAGCTGCTTGCAAGGAATCAAACCATTCATTCAGACGTATACTGTCGTCGACTGGATAAATTAAATGATGCCATCAAACAGAAACGTCGAGAATTGGTGAATCGCAAAGGTGTTGTGTTTCACCATGATAACGCTAGACCACGTACAAGTTTGGTCACTCGTGAAAAATTGTTGCAGCTTGGATGGGACGTGTTACCATGATGTTACCACATCCACCATATTCGCCAGACCTGGCACCATCAGATTACCATTCGTTTCGTTCTTTGCAAAACGCCTTGAATGGTAAAACCTTTACTGCCGATGAGGATATCAAATCGTTCTTGAAATTGTTTTTTGCTGAAAAAGATAAGAACTTTTTTGAGCGCGGAATCATGAAGTTGCCTGAAAAATGGCAAAAGATAATCAAACACAATGGACAATATATTGTTTAATAAAGTTTTTGTTTCCCATGAAAAATTCGCCTTTTATTTATATTAAAACAAACGCAATTACTTTTTGGCCAACCCAATATATGGCGAAGATGCTTTAAAACTGCGGCAGTGTCAAAATTGGTTTGCTAAATTTCGATCTGCAGATTTTAACGTGAAAGATGCACCACGCTCAGGAAGGCCAATCGAAATTGATGATGGCAAAATAAAGGCACTGATCGATTCCAATCGGCGTTTAACGACACGAGAGATTGCTGAGAATCTTAACATATCGAAATCGAGTGTTGAAAACCATTTAAAACGACTTGGATACATTAGTAAGCTCGATATTTGGGTAGCACATGAGCTCAAAGAAATTCATCTCACTAAGCGTATTGACATCTGCGATTCTCTTTCGAAACGTGAGGAAAATGATCCATTTTTGAAACGTATGATAACAGGCGACGAAAAATCGATCGTCTACAACAACGTCAAACGAAAACGATCGTGGAGCAAGCGTGATGAACCTGCTGAAAGCACTTGAAAAGCAGATATTCACCAAAGAAAGATTATGCTGTCAGTCTGGTGGGACTGTGTATTTTGAGCTGCTTGCAAGGAATCAAACCATTCATTCAGACGTATACTGTCGTCGACTGGATAAATTAAATGATGCCATCAAACAGAAACGTCGAGAATTGGTGAATCGTAAAGGTGTTGTGTTTCACCATGATAACGCTAGACCACGTACAAGTTTGGTCACTCGTGAAAAATTGTTGCAGCTTGGATGGGACGTGTTACCATGATGTTACCGCATCCACCATATTCGCCAGACCTGGCACCATCAGATTACCATTCGTTTCGTTCTTTGCAAAACGCCTTGAATGGTAAAACCTTTACTGCCGATGAGGATATCAAATCGTTCTTGAAATTGTTTTTTGCTGAAAAAGATAAGAACTTTTTTGAGCGCGGAATCATGAAGTTGCCTGAAAAATGGCAAAAGATAATCAAACACAATGGACAATATATTGTTTAATAAAGTTTTTGTTTCCCATGAAAAATTCGCCTTTTATTTATATTAAAAAAAACGCAATTACTTTTTGGCCAACCCAATAGAAAGAAATATTTTATGCATTTTACGAAAAAACATACAACAAATGAGAATAAAATCATTTGAACAATTTTTGAAGAGCAAAGCCCGGTTATCTTTTTCTGGAATTTAATACCTCCTCATTACTAGCATTTCGATGGATTTGAATCGCAGCTGTAAATAAGAATTTATAATAAGAGAATTTCGGTCATTCTTTCACTCTTCGTCTCTTTCTAAGGCAGGTAGTTAGAAAAGGACGAAGAGTGAGTTAATCTACGGTTAAAGTTAAACGGCATTGGCCAGAAGCGGGCCTAATACTAATATGGAATTCCTGCACGATTTGAGTTTTTTTTATTTTGATTTCCACTCGCGTGCTCTGCTTTTTGTTTTAAATTTCTTGAGAGTATGTGGTGTCTACAACGTTTATCTTTTCAGTCTACCCCTGCTATGTTTATTTTTTTTTAAATTTATTCAATGAACGGGAAATTACCCTCTAGTGTCACAAAAGATCATAAGCAGGATAATATGAACGTAAATAATCAAATAAGCAATACAATAATCCAAATCGCAAACTCCAGAAGCGAAAAGTTCAAAATCGAGTGAAAGCAGGATAAAGAAAAAAGGCATTATGCCAACCAAATATTCTGATTAAAGTCGCTAAAAAAGACAAATAAATTCCATTGCACACAAAGAATAAAGATACAGCCTAATAAAATTAGTTAAACGCATGTAACTTACACTTAATAAACGCATATCAAGACAACTAAATTCAATTGCACACAAAGAATAAAGATACTAAATTCCATTGCACACAAAGAATAAAGATACAGCCTAATAAAATTAATTAAACGCATGTAACTTAAACTTAATAAACGCATATAGCAAGTAAAAAAGTCCAAGAACGCAATACAACATTAAGGCAAGACAGATGCAAATACGAACGCAACGTATGCAAAATAAAAATAAGCTAAAGAAATACAAACGCAAGGCATAAAGACATAATCACAATAACCTAATAATGTTTATAATTTTATAATTTTTAATAGTTTTTTAATGTTTGGTTTTCGATATCTTAGCGCAGGCACTCGATGGCTTCATGCGAAATCTGTTGCGTCATATTAATTATGCGGAATGATTGCGGTAATCGCGGACGTCTCGAGAGTACACGTACTTTGTACTCGCCTTACCGGCAGAGGGAGAGTTCCGTGGTGTGAGTATCATGTACGTACACGCGCGGTATTACGCGTGCGGCACGAGCACGCGGAATGTTGCTGACCCGTAGCAGCTGATTCAACCAACGGATTTCTGCTCACTCTCCCCCCACCCTTCCTTCACGTACATCTACCTTCATTCCAACTGCACCTTCTACACCCTTGACGCGAATGATGAATCGGGTTCATACAGATATCTTAGGTTATAAATCGAATTTTACGAATTTCCTGTCTCTTGAATCTCGTGCTCGTCATCGTGAACGTCGCGAATCTACCTCGTCGACCGTTCCTGTTCTTGAAGAACACGAGCATGCTGCGCTATTTGCCATTTTGAATCGTGCTGGAACAATATTCACGATAGCAGCAGCTGCACCTGCTTGTCACGCATCGATTCTCGTGCAGGTTATGTCGGACGTCGCAACCGAGCACTTCCGACCCGTAAAAATGTGCAATTTACGACTCCGACTTACGTTTTATTAATGTTGCAAGGAAGTGAGTGCGAAAACGTCATTAGGTGCAGAAAGTGCCGCACGGAGAGCCGCGAGAGCTCGCTGCTTTCTTCATCTCCCACCACCGCCGTCCCACTACCACCTGTTCAGTTTGACCCGCTCGACCCACTCGCTCCGCTCGCTCGCACTAGCTCGGCTTTATGCCCGAAGAGACGCACGCGATAGTGTAACCGTCGCACCAGGACGGTGCGGGACCGGTGGGTACGCGAGCTCGACAGCGGAATGGCGCCAACGCTCAGCAAACTCGCCAGCGACAAGCGCACGCTGGCCGGAGCGGTAGCGGTCGGCACGCTCATCTGGATCCTGAGGAACCGCGGTAGCAGGCGTACACAACGGTCCAGGTAAATTGCGCGTTAAGGTGATCCTGGAGTTGCTAGTGAACTATTTTTTCACTATAGCGATGGTAATTGCAGTTTCTAAAATTCTCTTTATTGCTTGTGCAGGATAAAAAATCCTTTTCCACAAATGAAGTATAGCTAGAAAGAAAGTCCGCTCCACAGGACTTTATATTCAAAATGGAAAAAAGCTAGAAAAGACAAATGCAAGTTTTAACTTTTTTCCATTTTGAGTATAAAGTCCTGTGGAGCGGACTTTCTTTCTATCTGTACTTCATTTGTGTAAAAGGAGTTTCTATCCTGCACAAGCAATAAAGAGAATTTTCGAAACTGCAATTACCCTCGCTATAGTGAAAAAATAGTTCACTAGCTACTCCAGGATCACCTTAAGGGGAAGCTGGAGTTGCTAGTGAACTATTTTGTCACTATAGCGATGGTAATTGCAGTTTCAAAAATTCTCTTTATTGCTTGTGCAGGATAAAATATCCTTTTCCACAAATGAAGTATAGCTAGAAAGAAAGTCCGCTCCACAGGACTTTATATTCAGAATGGAAAAAAGTTAGAAAAGACAAATGCAAGTTTTAACTTTTTTCCATTTTGAGTATAAAGTCCTGTGGAGCGGACTTTCTTTCTATCTGTACTTCATTTGTGGAAAAGGAGTTTCTAAAATTCTCTTTATTGCTTGTGCAGGATAGAAAATCCTTTTCCACAAATGAAGTACAGATAGAAAGAAAGTCCGCTCCACAGGACTTTATACTCAAAATGGAAAAAAGTTAAAACTTGCATTCGTCTTTTCTAACTTTTTTCCATTCTGAATATAAAGTCCTGTGGAGCGGACTTTCTTTCTAGCTATACTTCATTTGTGGAAAAGGATTTATTATTCTGCACAAGCAATAAAGAGCATTTTAGAAACTCCTTTTCCACAAATGAAGTACAGATAGAAAGAAAGTCCGCTCCACAGGACTTTATACTCAAAATGGAAAAAAGTTAAAACTTGCATTTGTCTTTTCTAACTTTTTTCCATTCTGAATATAAAGTCCTGTGGAGCGGACTTTCTTTCTAGCTATACTTCATTTGTGGAAAAGGATTTTTTATCCTGCACAAGCAATAAAGAGAATTTTTGAAACTGCAATTACCCTCGCTATAGTGAAAAAATAGTTCACTAGCAACTCCAGCTTCCCCTTAAGGTGATCCTGGAGTAGCTAGTGAACTATTTTTCACTATAGCGAGGGTAATTGCAGTTTCGAAAATTCTCTTTATTGCTTGTGCAGGATAAAAAATCCTTTTCCACAAATGAAGTATAGCTAGAAAGAAAGTCCGCTCCACAGGACTTTATACTCAAAATGGAAAAAAGTTAAAACTTGCATTTGTCTTTTCTAGCTTTTTTCCATTTTGAATATAAAGTCCTGTGGAGCGGACTTTCTTTCTAGCTATACTTCATTTGTGGAAAAGGAGTTTCTATCCTGCACAAGCAATAAAGAGAATTTTCGAAACTGCAATTACCCTCGCTATAGTGAAAAAATAGTTCACTAGCTACTCCAGGATCACCTTAAGGGGAAGCTGGAGTTGCTAGTGAACTATTTTGTCACTATAGCGATGGTAATTGCAGTTTCTAAAATTCTCTTTATTGCTTGTGCAGGATAAAAAATCCTTTTCCACAAATGAAGTATAGCTAGAAAGAAAGTCCGCTCCACAGGACTTTATATTCAAAATGGAAAAAAGCTAGAAAAGACAAATGCAAGTTTTAACTTTTTTCCATTTTGAGTATAAAGTCCTGTGGAGCGGACTTTCTTTCTAGCTATACTTCATTTGTGGAAAAGGATTTTTTATCCTGCACAAGCAATAAAGAGAATTTTCGAAACTGCAATTACCCTCGCTATAGTGAAAAAATAGTTCACTAGCTACTCCAGGATCACCTTAAGGGGAAGCTGGAGTTGCTAGTGAACTATTTTTTCACTATAGCGAGGGTAATTGCAGTTTCAAAAATTCTCTTTATTGCTTGTGCAGGATAAAAAATCCTTTTCCACAAATGAAGTATAGCTAGAAAGAAAGTCCGCTCCACAGGACTTTATATTCAGAATGGAAAAAAGTTAGAAAAGACAAATGCAAGTTTTAACTTTTTTCCATTTTGAGTATAAAGTCCTGTGGAGCGGACTTTCTTTCTATCTGTACTTCATTTGTGGAAAAGGAGTTTCTAAAATGCTCTTTATTGCTTGTGCAGAATAATAAATCCTTTTCCACAAATGAAGTATAGCTAGAAAGAAAGTCCGCTCCACAGGACTTTATATTCAGAATGGAAAAAAGTTAGAAAAGACGAATGCAAGTTTTAACTTTTTTCCATTTTGAGTATAAAGTCCTGTGGAGCGGACTTTCTTTCTATCTGTACTTCATTTGTGGAAAAGGATTTTCTATCCTGCACAAGCAATAAAGAGAATTTTTGAAACAGCAATTACCATCGCTATAGTGAAAAAATAGTTCACTAGCAACTCCAGCTTCCCCTTAATTCGCTGCGTTGCACACGTTGCTGGCCCGATGCCCGATGTGTACAGCGCACAGTGTACGCAATCGAGTAACGCAACGCCTGTTTCCAGGAACCAGTGGCCTGCCAGCAATGACATCCAGTATGTTATCAAGGAGGTATGTCACAAGCACGCAGATATGATAAATAAATGCCTGGGGTGCGTGTTGCGCACGCTGTTGCATTGGTAATCCCGTATCCTCCGCAGGAGAAGCCGAAGGGCCCGAAGGCACAGGTGAACGCCGTCTTCTTCCGCAGGCTGTGTCAGCTGCTCAAGATCGGCGTCCCCGGCGTGCTCACGCCGGAATTCGGCTATGTCCTGATGGTGGCAGCCGCGCTCGTCGGCAGGACCCTGTGCGACCTCTGGCTAATCAAGAAGAGCACCCTCATCGAAACGTACGTGCCGGTGTGCTAGTCTTGCAGATTAGTAGCGTCGAAAGAAACTTTTATCGTCGGCTGATTTCAAACTTGTGTGCCGCCAGGTCGATTGTCAACATGGACCGAGCATCGTTTAAGCGCCACTTGTTAGCCCTGTTCACGGTGGTGCCTTTGGTAAGTGGGAAACGTAAACTGTGAGTGTCTACGTGACCTGACGATCAGAATCTTTCCGTTCAGGCTGCCAGGAGTCACGGTGTAACTCTAGCTTAGAAATGAAATAGAAGACGTTTACTGATATGACGTTCCCCGTGGTTGCATGTGTCTAGATATCGCTCGTGAACAACACGCTCAAGTACGGCATAAGCGAGATGAAGCTGAGGCTACGCACAAATATCACGCGCCACTTACTGGACCATTATCTCAAGTAAGTGACTGACATGGTTCTTTCTTGCGCTTCGCTCACAAATTCCTAAGCTGCCATTATCGATGCTCAACATCCATACGATCGATAAGCACACAATCTAGGCCGCGGACCAACTGATAATGCTCCAAATGCTCCAAATCCAATTCTTTTTATTTCAAAGAAAAACAAAAGATAAAAAGTGTTTATTTAAAACGTCAATTGGGCCGCAGTCCGAGTCTCATTTATAAAACTGCATTAACTATATTATTTATGTATTAAAATTGTTTTAATATATTATAATAGTATAATGCTGTTATGTACTAAATAATATTTAAAGTAGTTATAAATATATTAAGAGCATATTAAAATTATTCACATTTATTATGTATGCATATGTGTAATATATATGCGTGTATTAGCTGCATGATGAAGCAAAATATTTAACCTTCTTTAAACCACTACATTAATGCTGCGGAAATAATCGCTTAAATAATTAATGACCGCGCTAACTGATCAACGTTTCACGTCACGATAAAGATAGTAAAATAAATATTCTAAAAAAAAAGTAATATCTCGAGCAAGCTTTGAGTATTAAAGAACATGCTTTCTCTCCGCAGGGGTTTTACTTACTACAAGATGAGTAATCTAGACACTCGTATCGCGAATCCCGATCAGTTACTGACCACAGATATCGACAAATTTTGCGAGAGCTGTACGGATCTGTACAGCAACGTAGCAAAACCATTATTAGATATCGGTCTGTACGTGTATAGATTAACTTCTACTATCGGTGGACAAGTGAGTGTAGCATGAATATTCATCCTGGCACGCGTCATAGTTGACCGGCAGTATACATACTTATTTTTGCAGACGCCACTGGTGATACTGTCCTACTTGGTAGTCGCCGGTATTTTTTTGACCAAGTTACGCAAACCGATTGGCACTTTGACGGTCAAGGAGCAGCGATTGGAAGGCGAGTATCGTCACATCAATTCGAGGCTGATTACGAACTCCGAGGAAATAGCTTTCTACGCCGGGAACAACAGGGAGAAGTTGACGCTACTGACAAGTTTCCACAAACTGGTAAGTTTGTTTTTATTTTACTCGAGACGAGAGAGAAAACATTGTGTACTTTTTAGTTCATGTCCGTCCTCTCTCCTCCTGTTACAGGTGACTCACCTCCGGAAATTTTTGGAATTCAGAGTCTGCATGGGCGTTATAGACAATTTCATCGCGAAATGTACGATGCGAAATAATTTACATAATTTAATAATTTGCGTAGTGAATAATTAACGGCTCCGTCGTGTTGTGTCGTCTTTCGTCGTCCGTATAATGTTGGTCGTTTTTTCCGCAGACTTCGCTACCGTGATCGGCTTCTACGCAGTGAGCATACCGTTCTTCCAAGAGGACCATCCCATACTATCCGGCACGCCCGACCACCGATTCAAATCCTACTACACGTACGGCCGCATGTTGGTGAAGCTGGCCGAAGCGATAGGCCGACTGGTGCTGGCCGGAAGAGAGCTGACGCGTCTGGCAGGCTTCACCGCGCGGGTCACCGAGATCAAGAAAGTGCTCGACGACCTGAACGCCGGCAAGTACGAGAGGACCATGATCGCGGATTACAAGGAGAACGCGATCGGTTATCCCGGTGGCGGCAGGATCGTCGCGCGCGACAATATCATACGGTTCGACCGGGTGCCGCTGGTAACGCCGAACGGGGACGTTCTCATCAAGGAGCTCTCCTTCGAGGTGAAGTCGGGGATAAACGTGTTGGTCTGCGGGCCGAACGGCTGCGGCAAGAGCTCGATGTTCCGAATCCTGGGCGAGGTGCGTACCATGCTTCAAGTCCCCAATCCCGTGCCCGTTTCGTTGCTCGTTTGGCTGCACAACTGCTGATCGCTCACATGTTCCAACGTGTTTAGCTGTGGCCGGTCTGGTCCGGCACCATCACGAAACCGCCGCGCGGTAAGCTGTTCTACATTCCGCAACGGCCTTACATGACCCTGGGCACGCTGAGGGATCAGATCATCTACCCGCACACAAAGGCAGAGATGAAGAGGCGCGGCAACGTCAGCGACGACGACCTAAAGCAATTCCTGGAGCTGGTGCAGTTGACGCACTTGCTCGACAGGGAGAATAATCACAGCAACAGCGAGGGCCAGGGCTGGGACGCGGTGGCCGACTGGATGGACGTCTTGTCGGGCGGCGAGAAGCAACGTATAGCGGTGAGTCTCTCTCTAGGGTGTTTCGCGTCCCTTCAGAGTGATAAGCTGAACCCACCCGCTGTGTCTCGTAACTGCTCTCGCTTCTGATCGCGCAGATGGCTCGGCTGTTCTATCACAAGCCGCAATTCGCGATCCTGGACGAGTGCACGAGCGCCGTCAGCGTCGACGTCGAGGACTCCATGTACACGTACTGCAGGCAGGAGAACATCACGCTGTTCACGGTCTCGCACCGCCGCTCTCTCTGGAAGCATCACGAGGTATGACTAGTCATTCTCTCGCATCGTTGATCAGTTCTCCACGCGGTATTTATTGCTCGATCACTGATCGATTTCTCCTTGTTCTAGTACTATTTGCACATGGACGGCCGGGGAGGATGCGAGTTCAAGCCAATCGAACAAGATACGATAGAGTTCGGATCGTGAATTCATGCGTCCCTTGCATACGCGACGGCGCGTCTGCATGCAAGGGACATGTAACTTAGCCTATTCAACAATTTCAATATATTAGGTATTCGAATTAACTGTTTTACGACTCAGGCACGCGAGAATGCTGAATCGAGCGTTCGGACGGACGGTATGCAGGGTATGTCTCGGAGATGATCGCTGGGTAGCGCGTCTCTCGTCGTTCATGATTTCTTCAAGGAGGTGATTCAAAGATCAACGAGGCCGTGTAAATTTCCGAGGCATTCCGAGTGCAAGATGCGGACGACTGTACAAATGGACGCACGGAGTAGCAAAAGACGGACGATGCGGTGACGTTAGGCGCGTTATTAAACTGGCCCTCTTACGCACGCACGTACATTATTTAACGGACGGTACGTTGTTAGTTGACTTGCGATGCACAATAATATATATTTTTCTATCGATGTTTTTACGGACTTGGCGGAGAGAACACGTTCCTGGAGGCACTTGAAAGCGTGGAATGTATCGTTATGATATATATTTCGTAGGTTCCCGTTATCCTTGGGTTTTTTTTCCCCGGCATAAAATTGTAAATATATATATATGTTATAGCATATACATAGACTCCGAATGCAAATTTGACTAATTTGCCGAGCGTTATTATTTACCATCTCGCACGAGAGAGAGACTTACCAAAAATAAGTCGTTTTTATCAGCTCGTTAACGCTCGCTCGTAAATTTATTTACGCACTAATCGATAAACCTCGATACGTATAACCGGTGAAGCTATGTATCATATCATGGAGATGTATATACACGTGTATATACATGAGAGGATTAAGGGGATGCTGGAGTTGCTAGTGAAAAAATAGTTCACTATAGCGATGGTAATTGCAGTTTCGAAAATTCTCTTTATTGCTTGTGCAGAATAGAAAATCCTTTTCCACAAATGAAGTACAGATAGAAAGAAAGTCCTCTCTACAGGACTTTATATTCAAAATGGAAAAAAGTTAAAAACTTGCATTTGTCTTTTCTAGCTTTTTTCCATTTTGAATATAAAGTCCTGTAGAGCGGAATTTCTTTCTATCTATACTTCATTTGTGGAAAAGGATTTTTTATTCTGCACAAGCAATAAAGAGCATTTTAGAAACTCCTTTTCCACAAATGAAGTACAGATAGAAAGAAAGTCCGCTCCACAGGACTTTATACTCAAAATGGAAAAAAGTTAAAACTTGCATTTGTCTTTTCTAGCTTTTTTCCATTTTGAATATAAAGTCCTGTAGAGCGGACTTTCTTTCTATCTATACTTCATTTGTGGAAAAGGATTTTCTGTTCTGCACAAGCAATAAAGAGAATTTTCGAAACTGCAATTACCATCACTATAGTGAAAAAATAGTTCACCTTAAGGTGATCCTGGAGTTGCTAGTGAACTATTTTTTCACTATAGTGATGGTAATTGCAGTTTCGAAAATTCACTTTATTGCTTGTGCAGAATAGAAAATCCTTTTCCACAAATGAAGTATAGATAGAAAGAAAGTCCGCTCTACAGGACTTTATATTCAAAATGGAAAAAAGTTAAAAACTTGCATTTGTCTTTTCTAGCTTTTTTCCATTTTGAATATAAAGTCCTGTAGAGCTGACTTTCTTTCTATCTGTACTTCATTTGTGGAAAAGGATTTTCTATTCTGCACAAGCAATAAAGAGAATTTTCGAAACTGCAATTACCATCACTATAGTGAAAAAATAGTTCACCTTAAGGTGATCCTGGAGTTGCTAGTGAACTATTTTTTCACTATAGCGATGGTAATTGCAGTTTCGAAAATTCTCTTTATTGCTTGTGCAGAATAGAAAATCCTTTTCCACAAATGAAGTATAGATAGAAAGAAAGTCCGCTCTACAGGACTTTATATTCAAAATGGAAAAAAGTTAAAAACTTGCATTTGTCTTTTCTAGCTTTTTTCCATTTTGAATATAAAGTCCTGTAGAGCGGACTTTCTTTCTATCTATACTACATTTGTGGAAAAGGATTTTTTATTCTGCCAAGCAATAAAGAGAATTTTCGAAACCGCAATTACCATCGCTATAGTGAAAAAATAGTTCACTAGCAACTCCAGCTTCCCCTTAAGGTGATCCTGGAGTTGCTAGTGAACTATTTTTTCACTATAGTGATGGTAATTGCAGTTTCGAAAATTCTCTTTATTGCTTGTGCAGAATAGAAAATCCTTTTCCACAAATGAAGTATAGATAGAAAGAAAGTCCGCTCTACAGGTCTTTATATTCAAAATGGAAAAAAGTTAAAAACTTGCATTTGTCTTTTCTAGCTTTTTTCCATTTTGAATATAAAGTCCTGTAGAGCGGACTTTCTTTCTATCTATACTTCATTTGTGGAAAAGGATTTTCTGTTCTGCACAAGCAATAAAGAGAATTTTCGAAACCGCAATTACCATCGCTATAGTGAAAAAATAGTTCACTAGCAACTCCAGCACCCGTTAATGGTAGGAAGTTGCGGTGAGATCACGATCGTCAACGGTTTGAGTGCCGCAGGCGGCAGCTGCGTGAAAAACGTGCGCGAAAAATACCGAGCGATATCACGCGGTATCACGAGCACCATCGAGCACCGTCATCTATTGATTTGCTCAAGTTTCCGTTTGTGGATTTCTTTTCCTCAACGTCGCTATTAATTAAACATCATTCTCATAAAAAAGTAGATAAACATGTTTGGAATCTTATCTCCATTTATCTCGCTAACGCGAGAACATGATACGGCAAAAACAATCACGATCGGGCACTTTCAGCACTCAAACGGTTAACATCGATTTATCGATATGTAAGGTGAAGATCGTATTTTTGAAGAGTGCAGACAAAGACCGGGAAAGTTATGCGAGGTCGTTATAGGTAATAAGTTGTGCGAAACGTGAGAAATTTTAAATCCAAAGCAAATTGAGACAAAGACAAATATATTGGGGCTGCGATCGCGAGTTTCTTTCACGAATTTGCAATCCTCTTCTCTCCTCTCCTAGTTTTGGAACTTCATCACGAGTAACGTGGTGCCAGTTTTTTTTATCAGCGCAATACCGCAAGAACAAATTCGCGTTTTATTCTTTCATATGTAATCTCCTCTAAATAACGTTAAAATATTTTCCAATCGTATTCAAGAACCGGTTCCAAAGTATCTTCGAGATATCACATCCGTACCTTTGTTTAAAAAAAATGTCTGGAGGCTACGCAGCGGATGGCCGATTTATCAAAGCGTTTTTTTTTTTGGATACGAAACGACGAGCTTGATGTCGATATTTTCTTAGCGAGAGTTTCTACAGAAAGAGGTAATTATGGACAGATTGTGAAGATATTTTGTGAAAAATAAAAAGACATTTTACAATTTCATCTGTCGGACGTGAATCATTAGCAACGCTTTTCCGGGTTTGCTTTGATGAGGATTGCCCAAAAATAAATTTCCGCCGACGACATAAATGTCGCGGCCTGGTCAAACTCGAAATTCACACCGTTTAAATTTCTGGACAAACCAAGGAGAGTTCCGAGATGTGCAACTTCGTAAAAGGGGGACGATTTTGCGCCATCTGGTCGGAACTCTGAAGAACTTCAATGAGTGTACCGACTATTGACATAGGAATATATGGACGGAGCCTTTTACGAGGGGAAGCCGAGATTAGCGGTAAGGGGAGAGCACTGGCACTTCGTGTAACTTCGGCTGTTCGGGTATGTTCGGTTTCGCCAGTGATATATATATATATATATGTACGATGAGTTATTGTGTTGTGTCGGAATGCAGCAATCGCATTAATGCAAAAAGGAAAAATTGGCAATAACGTATGAAAGAAAATAATGGTCCGAAAATTTCTTTTCATCTGTAAGTAAAATACATACAATTGTAGGTTATACACAATGCCGGTAAAACGTTTCAGATATTGTTATGTGTTTATTATTATTTAAATTTATTATTATTGTGTTAAGAAAGAATTTTGGCTTGTTATTATATTCATATGAACAATTGTTCAATAACAGTTTTTCATTTATAGTTTTTATTAATTCATATATTTAATAATAAATATATATATATAGTCAAATCGTATATATTATTATTAAATATATGAATTATAATAACAACTATAAATGAAAAACTGTTATCGAACAATTATTCATATGAGTATAATAATAAACACATAACAATATTTGAAACGTTTTACCGGCATTGTGTATAACCTACAATTGTATGTATTTTACTTACAGATGAAAAGAAATTTTCGGATCATTTTCTTTCATAAGTTGTTGCCAATTTTTCCTTTTTGCATTAATGCGATTGCTACATTCCGACACAACACAATAACTCATCGTACATGTAATTTCAGTATCACAACTTTACAAGACTGTATCGAGTATCATTCGGGCGATGTCGAGAACAGCCGAACTCGCCCGATTTGCCAGCAGCCTCTCCTCACCGCAAGTCTCATAACCCCCCTTGCCTAAGTTCGTAGCATAGGCTCCGTCCATATATTCCTATCTTCTTCTTCTTCTTAGTGTTTAATGGCACCCGATCCCTTTCAGGTTCGATACGGCCAATTGCAAAAATGAGTGAAATGCAAAATACGAAATAACAAGTTGAGAAAAAGAAAACTCGGAACAACCGTCGTGCACCTGACGACTGCCCCCTTCGAAATCCATATATTCCTATGTCAATGGTACCGACGAAAGTCATAAAAAAACAGAGAAGTAGTTGGGTGACTCAGCGATCGAAGAGTGAACGCCACGAGTGTTCCTACCTTACCGACACGGAGCAACATCCTTCGCGATTCGCCGAATCGCACGGCGGATGACGCCACGCGTCACGTTCGGCCGTCGGCCGAAGCGGGTTCGGTGGCCGCCGGGTCTGGGAATCCGGCGGTGGCTCCGGGAGCTCCGGTTTTCGGCCGTTAGTCGCAGGACTGTGCGCTCGACGGCGGCTTGCGGGACGTGGCTCGTCGGTTCTACGTACTTGACGTGCGTGCGTGCGCGAGAGGGCCAGTAAGGGGACTGTACATCCGGTGTACGACACGAGCGAAGCTTCGGCCCGGCGAAGAGAAGAAAGAGAGAGAATAGAAGCGCGGAGAGGAAGCACGCGGGCCGAGCCAGCGACGCGAAGAAGAGGAAGAAGAAAACACGACGACACGGAGGTAGCGGAGCTGATTGCCAAGGAGCAAAAGGGAAAGAGGTGGGGGAGAGCCGTGGTGCGTCGCCGTGGTCGTCGCGGAAGGAAGAGGCGAGAGAACCTTGCCCGTCCGCACCTCGTGCGTTCCTCCCTCGCGACCGACGGAGTCACCGTCTCCGGCGGACAATCTTCTCGCGTGTAGAACTCGCTATCGATCGAGAACGGCGTGCCGCGCGTCTCCCTCGCTGTGCCCCTCACGATCTCCCCGCGTACGACGGACACGAGAGCCGTGACTCCGCTTCGTGCACGCCCTCCTCTGCCCCCTTCCGTTCTCCTTTCCCCGCGTGTCTGTCCCTCTCCGTCGTCCCGACGGCGTATTTCGTCCGTCGCCGGCCTAGCTAGCGTCGTCCTCGCGCGCGGCGTGCGCATTCTCCTTGGACCGGCCGCTCTGCCATCGGGGACGCTCCTGTTTCGTGGCGGAGGTAACGCAGCAGGGAAGGAAGGAACGCCGTCGCGGGGCGGGAGGGAGGGCGCACAGGTGCACAGGTGCACGCGTGTGGAGGACGTCGGGCGACGTCGTACGCGTCGCGGCAACACGAGCAAGTAGGAGAGCGCCGAGGTCCCGCGAGCGGGGGAGGAGGAGTCGTCGGCGGTTGCGGTAAGAAGGGGCAGGGGGGAGGGGCGAAGCGGACGAGAGGACACACGCGCGAGCGCGTAGTCGCGGTGTAGTCGCGGACCCGAGCGGTCTTGGTGTTTTGTCCTCGTTTCCACCGCCGACGTCGTCGCCGGGGATTTCTCAGTCCCGTTCCAAGTGCCGTCGTCACCGCCACGCAGTGCTGAACCCGGTCGATACCGAGGCAGGATGGACGATACCGCGGACCCGCCACGAGCGTCGGACGTGGGGACGATGGGCAGCGAGACCGACGAGACTTCCTCCGCGTCGGACGTGCGGACGGTCGACGACGGGTCGAGCAGTGCCCCCGCCACCGCTGGCACCGTTCCCCCTACCGCCCTCGATGATGCCGCCGCGGCTGATCCCAGGGTCGCTCCGGTAAGAGTCGCGTCTCCAGGATCGTACGACCGTGTTCCCGCCGCTTCCTGTCCGCCGACGTTGCCACCGCTGTCGTCGGCGGTGACGCCGCAGCAGCAGCAGCAGCCGTTGCTGACGCCGCAGCCGGGGTGTGGCTGCGTCGCGACAGCGGCCAGCACGGCAGCCGACAAGGACGAGATCACCGTGTGCATCACGCCGACTACTGGTGGCCAGTTCGAAATCACGGCGGACCGCAACGACACCGTCGAGAGCCTCAAGAAGAGCATCTCGAAGAAGCTGAAGGTCGCCAAGGAGCGCATCTGCTTGCTGCACCGCGAGAGGTAAGCGTTTCTCTCGTGTGCGCGCGTGTCATGTACTCGCGATCGCGTCGCGCGCCTGCGAGAGGAAAAGAGAGAGGATTGGTGATGGTGAGACCGGCGATCATGCGGATTTCACGGCGGGGCACGTTTTCCGAGAACGGCGAGTACGAGGAAAACAACTACTTGACAATACTCGCGGCCCCGCCGTTATCGCGAGAACACGAGCGGCGCCGCGTCTTCGTTCCGTATCAGCCGTGAAAGAATTCTCGATTACGCCAATCGGCTCTTCCGGCTGGCTGGCGTCAGTCCGCGTCTGTGACTTGAATGGGGCAGGTAAACGGAAACGCTCAAGTGAAGGAAGAAAAATATAAATATATAGGTCACGGGAATAAATATCGGAAGGGGATATTTCTGTAGTTTCATTTTATTACACTTTCTGTGTTCGATATTTACGCGCACCGTAAGCGTGCATTCAGTGCACGGCAATGGGGAAGAAAAAAAAAGATACAGATTTTGCGGACAGTGCACAAAGGCAGAGCGGTTAACGGTTTAAGTACAATTTTAGAAAAGAGGTTCATAACTCGTTAGTTTCGCGTCAAGCTTTCCAGTTGTTACTCTTTCGTGCTTCCTATTTTTAGTAACCGTAATAATCGCCTGTCCTTTGAAAGGAAGGTATAGAAATGGTGGTAGAAAGGAGAAAGAGGGAAATAAGGATTTTTGCACTCGGGAACAGTGGGACGCACCAGAAGACCTTGCCCTCGAATGGAGAAAAATACTAAAGCACATAAAAATGATGAATTACAAGAAATCATCGCTCAGCTGTGACGGCAGCGATATACCTCAAGAACGTACTTTGCATCACATTAAATCATTCACTCGGGGCGTCCATTCCGTGAGAGAAAGAAAGAGAGGAAGAATCCGCTCAGGTAGAGGAAGAGCGGAGGACGACATCGGCAGACCCAAAGTGTCTTGTTCGCTTCTATTTTTCCCACGGGCAACGAATTGGACCTCGCCCCATACCTCGCTCTGCAAAGAAAGAAGAGAGCAGCAGAAGGGCAACGAGGGTGTGGGGGAGGGGGAGGGGAGGGAAAGACAGTATTGAGAGAGCCGGGGGGCTAGAGAGCGAACTTTTGGACGTGCGTCTGTGAGAAGAAGAGAGAGGGAGACGGGCAAAAGAACGGCTCATACGTATGCCTAGTGGGTAGGACATACCTATACTGGCGATTTCAAGCAGAAAAACTGATATTTTTGCAAGGTGATAAGAGACTATTACGTCCACCGAATTACTTGAAATGAAACTTGAAGAGTGTTCTGAGAAGGCTTTCTTAGCCAAGCGGTGCTCGTCGTCGTGTTTATCTTATCAGCTTTGCAAAGTTCTCGAACTACATGACGCGGATATCTCATTCTCGCCTACTTCTGTTCTTCCTACTTGAGACGTTTCATTAATCACACCGGTTTGTTCTAAGCGCGAAAGAATAATTGAACTTTACGCGTCATGTATTCAGTATGACGCTGCTAATCAGAATCCGAGAGAGGCTCGCGAGAGGCCACGCGCAAGGGCTTGACGGATATCCCGGCGAAGTTTCCCAATGAAAGAAACAGCCCTCCGGTCTCCCTCGACCCTGTCGGGGAGACTAGGCAACCCCAGCGATTGCCTCGCTTCCCCAAAGTATCGACCTATCTTCCTGAAACTGCCTGTATAATACGTGCTCCCGTGGGCGTCCGTGGGGGCCGCGGCGCGGATCCATCCACCTCCACTACCACCTCCTGCTGCCGCCGCCGCTTCGTGCGAGCACGCGAGAGAAACATGGTGGAGTAGAAGGTTGGCATACCGCAGAGAGTAGTCGATATAGAAAGAGAGAGAAAGAGAGAGGTGGGAGGAGATGGCGGAGGTGGCGTGTAGTATAGTAGGTAGAGGATATCTCGGGAAATCGTGCTCTTGTGAAGTGGAACAGTGACAGCTGCGATAGTGGAGAGAGAGAGAGAGAGAGAGAGAGAGAAGGAGAGCAAGGGATAAGGAAAGAGATGGAAGAGAGCCGGCCAGACGAAGAGAAGGAACCTGCAGTAGAAGACCCCGTACAACGTGGTAAATCAGCCCCGTATAACGCGTTATGTACATGTATAGCGAAATACAGCTAATCCTTGTGACGTGCAACTAAGATAACAGATTTGCAGGCTTATTGGTATAGAAAGAGACTGGAGTTTTATGAATATTTCCATTTACATATATATATAATATACAGGGTGTTTCCTAAGTAAGTAGATAAACTTAAGGAGGATATTCCTTGGCTTATTTTAAGAAGAAAAGGTCATATAAACATATGTCCTAAACTGCTTTGTTTTCCAAAAAAAAGTACATCACTGTTTTCGTTCACTTTTCGTTTATTATAGAACAGTTTGTATTATTGCAAATGAAACAAATGAAAAACAATAGTAACCAAAAAGAAAAATTATAACGAAAAAGAAAATAGTAACTAAAAAGAAAAATAATAACATCACAGTAACTGCTGAAAATGTCCACCTGCAGCCATGATACACGCCTCGACTCTCCTTTCCATTGATTGACGTACACGCTCAAAAATACCTGGAGTGTTACGTATTCTTTCACATCCATCTATTATGCGATTTCTGAGATCTTCTTCATTTTAAATAGGTGTAGCGTAAATTAAAGATTTAAGCTGTCCCCATAGAAAAAAATCTACTGGATTTAAGTCTGGGGATCTTGCAGGCCATAAATGGTTTGGTCTTTGAGTACCTCGACCGATCCATCGATTGGCAAACTTCCTGTTCAAAAATTGACCATCCCCGTTCCATCCCCACCGCTGTTGAAAGCACGCTATCCGAAAAGTGAACGAAAACAGTGATGTACTTTTTTTGGAAAACAAAGCAGTTTAGGACATATGTTTATATGACCTTTTCTTCTTAAAATAAGCCAAGGAATATCCTCCTTAAGTTTGTCTACTTACTTAGGAAACACCCTGTATATAATCTACATATGTGGTTTGCATTACACGGATTCGTATTATGCGGAACGTATTCCCCGTGTTACACGGGGATCTACTGTACTTGTTATTCGTGAATAAATCCCTGTGGTCGGAACGAGTATGACTAGACGGAAATATGTGCAAGGAGAATGCGATCGCGACAATAATAACGAGGTTCATACATCTGTATGCGAAAGTGGTTGAGCGGTGCGAACCGATAAGATTATCGCATGGATAAATGCAACTATGGGTTTACGAAAATCGTACTGAAAAGGCGATCGTAATATGAAATGAATATGCATAAAGAATGCAAGACAGAGAGAGAGAGAAAGGTGGACTTGACGGAGTGGAATATACTTGTATGTATTCTCAACGCACCGACAGTGCGATCCGTTCCTTGCTTTCTTTCTCTTTCTCTCTCTCTCTCTCTCGTTCCTGCGATTTTCTTTCCTTTCTTTCTTCACTTCTTGCCTGCCTGCCTGCTTTCAGTTCTCGTTGCTTCTTCTCCTGCTTCGTTCCTTATGTGTTTCGATCGGACCTGCCGCGCGTAATTCTCCCAAGATCTCTCGCTGACCCGTCGTTGCTCCCTCTCCCCTTCCTTCTTCTTTCGTTGTGTCTTCCTCTCGTTTCTTCGTCGCATGTTCCTTGGCCCGGCTTTCTCTTTCCTTCTTCCGTCGCTCGCTCGCCACTCTCGACTGCCGCTTGTTTCTTTGTACCCGCAGGGGCAGTTTCAGGCACAGGTAGCACGCCGGATCTTTTTCCTCCTTTGAACGGCGTAATATGCGTGTGTGTACGCCGTCCTCGGCCAACTACGATAAACGCAGCCGTGCGTGTGTCAGCTCTCGGCCGCATCGCACCACGCTTAACACGCTCGCTGGCACGAAAATACCTTCTACAAATACGCGCACGCTATTGAGGAAAGGTTCTCGGGACTCGAAAGGCATACACGGTATGTCTGAAAAATAACAGGATTAATGCTGTATCGATTCAAACACTGACCACGTGTGTTAATCGTACTCAAAATATATTTCCTCGATATCGGTACAATGTATGCGTATGTAGGGAGAGAGAGAGCACGCTCAATTAACGTGGATAGACCTGGAAGTCTGCTTTCCAAGCCGCTTTAAATCCTGATCACTGTCGAGATAGCTGGAATGTCATGCCCGACTAGAAATTTATCCAGTGGTCCTGATCAGGTTGACCTTATTTTATTATCAGGTCCTGATAAGGTAAATTCATCAGGACCTGATCAGTCATGTAACGCAGCACAATAGTTACGTCCTTATCTGGATATCCTCATCAGGTTTATATCGGGTTGAAGTATTAAATCCTTACTACCCAGACAGCACCAAGTCGTCTAAAGGATTACTAAAACTTGATATTTTCGGTGAGTGTAAGAGTCCTTAGAACATATACTACTAGCATATGTTCTAAGTAAGAGTCCAAAAGAAGAGAAGATTAGAGTACCGGATCGATTTTCCAGATGGTTATTTGTAAGGTGCTAACCAAATGTTTCTTGCGAGAACGTCACGCCTGACCTGGCCATCTATCGGTCGCTTGGTGAATCAGAGGCGGGAAACACACACTTGTGTTGATTTTTGTCTCTTATTGTTCCATAATCGAGTACATTGAAACGTATATGATATAAAAATAATTAATACTCGCAAATTAAGTAGAAATTACTATTCTTTCTACATTAAGTATATAACGTACATTATAATATGATAAACTACGTATGGTCCGATGTAGGACCAGATGTGGGAAACCTTTACCTCTAAATTTGAAAAAATATCAGGATGAAGGAATAAGATCCTTAGTAGGTACTAATAATGTAAACCTCAACAAAATTTGTACTTTGAAATATCAGGCATAACGTAAGAAGGTCCTAATATGCTCCTTATTATTTTAACCCTAAAAAGGTCATACATATTTGAACCTGATGAGGATATTCTTAGGTATACCTTGTTCAGGATTACCTTACGCCAACCACGTCAGGTCCTTATAACATATTAGGTAAACCTGACAACATTTCTAGTCGGGTGGGTGATGGCTGTACGTGACTTTTTGGCCAAAAATAAGCACCGTCTCGTCGCGCTCGCTTGATTTGATTCTGCAACTGCCTTCTGTTACCAAAACTTCGCGCTCGAATGAAAGGAAACTCGCTGCGATTAATTCGACACCCGTTCGCGATAGTTCGCGTTGCCGATAGCTTTCAGCGACGCGACATTGTCACCATTGTGTGACATTCAATCCTCACGAGGCGAGTTACGTCAGTCACGAACATATGATGTAAGTGTATCTTGCGCTACCCGGTTCCTTTTGCTCAATTCAACAGATATTCCTTCTCTTTCGCGGTCAAACACGTACACTGAGAAAAATGATTTGATTGTATCAACAAGACGTATCTGATAGAATGCATTTTGGTTAAACTAACCAAGAATTTCTAGTTATCACGATAAGACTGGATATTTTATAACTAGAATTTGGTTAGTATTTTCCAGTTGGATCTATAAAACTTCTAGTTATATTACACTAGACATAAGAACAAACGAAGATGCAATCAGAATTCTGGTTAATCGCAGGGCACTCCAGCAGCATTCTATTGTTTTCGTGTCGTGCGTGTTGGTGCATGTTCGGGAAACGGATCGGCACGGACGGCACGTTTTCCTCCTGTAGTGAAATGAAATTAGTTAGTGGAATGGTCGTGAAGTGGCTGGTGAAGTGATGGCGGATGAAAAACCGTGTTCTCTTCTTATATTTTTTTATACAGGGTGTCCCGTAATAATCGCCTAACCTCTCGTATGCCAATAGAGCAGATCGAGATGAACAGAAAAGTCCCATACCATTTTGCGATATTCGCAATGATAATCCTATACCTCGAGCGGCTCGATACTCGCCTCCGCGCGCTCTGGATTCGCTTGACTTTAATATGCAATATTTCGATTATTATTGCGAATATCGCAAAATGATATGGGACTTTTCTGTTCATCTCGATCTGCTCTATTGGCATGCGAGAGGTTAGGCGATTATTACGGGACATCCTGTGTAAATATCAACATGATATTTCATTTACAGCAATCCAAGAAAACTCACGGTAATGAAACAGAAAAACGTTTCTTTTCACTAAACAGTCATGTTAATTTAACTAAATACATTTAGTATTATTATCAAGAAAATCTGGTAAATTTAACAGGAAGGAATTAATCGTGCTCATCTGGTAATTCCTAAAGGAATTCTGATTCGTCCATTTTCCAACAGACAAACTGGTTGAACCTACCAGATTTCTAATTAATGCAACCAGATTCTTTTTCAGTGTACAATTAACTAATCATTATTTCTTTCGTTATTATCTATAGAAGCACGAGAGACAATAGAAATCTATTGTGACTTGGAGATATAAAATGCGTGTGATCTTGCACGATACGCATCACGTCGGGCGTCGTCGATCGAACGAGTGTGTCATCATGTGGGATTTCTCTTAGTCATCGCGTGCCACACGTACAAGGAGCGGACTTTAAGCGCTCGCTTTGGCGAAGGTCGCTCACAGCGCAGAGATGTTCGTTCGGTCGTCCCGAGCGTACGTCGTCGAGTGGTTTGTTGGTCGTGCGAAAAGTTCGTCCTGGGTTCGCGTGAGACGCAAAATGCGCCGAACACGTGCCGCTTTCATCGGCGATCCTTGCGAGCGAGCGTGCCGGAGAAACGGGCCCCACGTTTACTCCCCCGTTATTTTTCGCAATCCGTGTGCGCGAAAACATGTTTATCGGCCGCTCCCCGAGGTCCCTTTAAGTTTGGGGTCACTCGAGAAAATCGCAAGGCGAGTATCGAATCGATATTGGCCGGACGCCCGTTTGACGATAATCAATTATTTTATGATTGCATCTGGGACACGATACTCCGAAATCATCAATCGAAAGTAATCCGTTTGATGTGGCACAACGTTACGTAAGCCGAACCACGGCAATCGATTGTTATACCGCACCGAGAACAGTACTGCATTGAAACATTGTGGCGAGTTATTTATAAGCCGTAATAAGGCTGCTATTTTTAGCTGCACTTTCTACTTCTATTTTCCGCCTCTTCCCGAAGTGCGGGCGCGCATAATCGGATCAGCTTAAGTACGATGAGTGTAAAAAAGCGTTAATTAAAAGCGAAACGGTCCTGATCTTTCGCGAAGTGCGGGTATCGCTGAAGAGTTGAAGTGCAAAGTATCAGTAAAGTGTAAAGAGAGTCATGAAAAGGGAATTAAGGGATTATTTTGATATGTACGAAAAACATACAGCTGTTTTTATCCGTCGACGTCGACTCCGAAAATATTGCAGATCCAATGGGAGCTGGAAGCCTTCGGGCTATAATTCGCCACTGTGAGGCGAACTCTCGGAATAAGCCCTGAGCAGAAACACAGTGAGGAGGACAAAGTGCTCCGTGATTACAAACGTGTTTATTCCGTTCGCACGAATATACAGGGTGTCCCGGGTTTTAACCGACAAACTGCGGGAGCATATTCTACTAGTGGAAATAAGAAAAAATTCTTATATCGAGTTTGCTTAGAAATGCTTTAGTACAAAGTTATAAACCAATATTGAAAAGAAATATGAGATAAGTACCAACGGAACATAGTGTAGAATTTGGAAGGTCCAAGATGTTTATGTTACGTGTATCCACATGTATTCATGTTCACTATGTTCAAACGATTCAGTATGATTGTTACTTTCACAACAGTAGCCGTTAGATTTCAATCGTCGTGTCAACTAGCAACTACTATCAGAATGCCAAAAGTGTTTTCAAATGAGGAATACACTGATATTCATTTCGTGTACGGATTCTGTGACGGAAATGCACGAGCTGCCGTACGAGAGTGTCAACGTAGATTTCCTAACAGGAGAGTACCAGATAGTTCTGTGTTTAGTAATACCCATTTGCAATTACGTAATTTGGGTTCATTTCGACCTATGAATGAATATGATGATGTTCGTTCAGCTCTAAGACACCGACGACGCGCGGAAAGAATCTTAAATCTTTTTGATAATACTCCTACACAAAGTGTTCGACGTGCTTCAGCTCAACTGCAGATATCGCGAAACACTATTTGGAGAACATTGCGTGCTGATGACAGATTCGCATATCGTTACACACCTGTACAAGAATGACTTCCAATCGATTATCAGAAACGAGTCGAATTTTGTAACTGGTATGTGAATGCAGTAGAAAGGGACAATCTTTTCTCATCAATGATATTATGGACAGATGAAGCGACCTTTACAAGACGAGGCATATTCAATTCTCATAATAGCCATGTATGGGCTCATAATAATCCACATACTACCAGACAAAGAAACTTTTAACACGAATTTCGATGTAATGTTTGGATGGGTATGCTTCATGACCGGCTTATTGGTCCGTTCTTTTTACCTGACCGATTGAACGGAGAATCTTTTCGAAGATTCCTATCAAACGATTTACCAATTTTGATGGAAAATGTGCCACTGCAGTTTCGCCAAAACAGCTGGATACAGTTAGACGGTTGTCTATCGCACTATGCTAGACAAGTTAGAAACTGGTTAGATGAACATTACGCTCATAGGTGGATTGATCGAGGAGGACCGGTTTTCTGGCCTCCAAGATCGCCCGATTTAACGCCTCTTGATTTTGATTTATGGGGAACTTTAAAAAATAAAGTTTACAGTACAGAAGTAATCTCGCTTGAAGATTTGAAGCAACGAATTACTAATTCAGTTACTGAGATGCAACAAAATTTTCAGGAATGTGGTACTGTAACAAATTCTGTACTACGTCGATGTCTAGCTTGTATCGATGTGCAAGGACAACATTTTGAAATGCGTCACTGAATCATTGCGTACATAATTTTTATTTTTGTGAAAAAATCCGTTGTTACTTATCTCATATTTCTTTCCAATATTGGTTTATAACTTTGTAATAAAGCATTTCTAAGCAAACCCGATATAAGAATTTTTTCTTATTTCCACTAGTAGAATATGCCCCCGCAGTTTATCGGTTAAAACCCGGGACACCCTGTATTCCGCGACTGACCTCTCTTCGAGGCAACGAGCGTGAACGATAGCGACAGAAGCAAACCGATAATATTTATAGTATAAACGCGCTACATATAAGAGGGACATTTCCCAGCCCTCCGTCGCGCCTTCGACGCTTATTTACACCCGCCTGCTAGAAATGCTTACTCCAATGCACTTTCTCCCTCTCCCTCTCTATCTCTCACCCTCTCGGTTTTGGAATATCGATTGTACGTGATCCAAGAGAAAAAAATCGTTCGCGAATGAAGCTTCTCAACGGGCGGTTTCGCGCTCGTTGGAACTTTGCTTTCGCACGTACACCGCTTGCTGACGCAGCGCCGCGACGACGATGCGAGAGATTGGATTCAGTTCCATTAGGAAATAAAAAGTCGCCGCGACCCAGAAAAATGCATTCCGCAGACACTCGAGCGGGGCCCGTGCTGCGTCACGTTTGTTAATTAGCCCGAGTTTCGTTCATGGGGATCAGGAGAGCCGCACGGCGCGCGGAGAGTTCCATGGCGGTATGCAATTGCGATGCGATTCTCATTGACCTTTCTCACACGCGCATCTCGTTTCATTTTTCAAGCAGCACGTACTTGAAATTCAAGCGCATTCAATATCAAAGTATAAAAAAAACCAGTCTCTCCAATCTACCATTAAACACATTTCCCCACTCGCTAACGGCTATTTACATTTATCTCGTTTCTGCGATTTACACCGGATACGCATTGGCTATTATCCCGCTATCGGATTTTTCGAAGCAATTACTGCTCGCAGCGATCGCACGCGCGACGCGAGAACCGTCCACGCCGCGTGCCTCCGCCACTTACAAGTAACACTACCCAAGTGTCACATGCCGATTTTGATAAGCTTTGAATATGTTGTTGTCTAGGTCAAAATATGAGATACATATTTTTTTATATCGGCCCGTTTTGCCATTAAGGGGGTGAAACACCCTCTTGAAAAAAATCGGGTTTTACACACACACACACACACACACACAAATATATGTTAATTTATAAGAAATGTTAGTATATATGCAATTATAGAGAAAAAAACAAACAAATTTAGAAATATTGAAAAAAATAAAAAAAGTAAAATTTTCTTGTCAGCTCTACGTTGACCATTTCTGGGTCCGGCAGAGGGCGAGAACCTGACTTATTTTGTTAATTAAAAGTAATCCCCCGACTTCATTGTTATCTCTGTGCGAAAAAACTGTTGCCAGGAGTAACTAGCGTATTAAATACGAGAATACGGACGGGGCGCGTATGTAGCGATATAGAGGTACTTTTAGCTTATTTTTGAAAAATGCGTTTTCAGAATATGACCTTATCATATATGGTTGAATTGTCGTTAAATATGCTTGAAGTTTTGCTGAAAGATAAATTTTAAAATTTTCAAAAATTGTGGAGGGGGAAAGGAATTTCGAAAAATATGACATTTTCGAAAAATCTGATTGCACTGTTATAAAGTACATTAGAATCCATAAAACTTTTACTTGAAACTTTTTCTTATATGTTTTATTGTTTCGACGGTATTCGCTAAGAAATATAAAACCCGATTTTTTTCAAGAGGGTGTTTCACCCCCTTAATGGCAAAACGGGCCGATATAAAAAAATATGTATCTCATATTTTGACCTAGACAACAACATATTCAAAGCCTATCAAAATCGGCGTGTGACACTTGGGTAGTGTTACTTGTTAGTATTTTCGCGATTACACCGCGAGTCCGTTAGTTTAATTTATACAAAAAGCCGGGATTTTACCGCTACGCGTATAGGCAAGAGACGAGACGAGACGAAACGAGAGGACGCGAGGAGGATGTACCTCGACGCAAAGCACCTCGCGCTCGGTACGTTCACCAGCGCGCTCCTCGTATTGGTCGCCTCGTGTTTCGAGCCTGAATATCGCGATGACAGACAGGCGTTATCGTGGCGCAGGCTGTTATCTCCGCTTCTTTCTTTTATCGCCGACGTCGAGCGTAAAGGTCAGCGACACGCCGATCCGAACGGATCAGGAGATCGTCTTGAGGATCTCCGTTAAAGCTCGTTCGGCTCGGCATCTCGGTGACCTCTCTGTGAAAGCTCGCACGCGCGAGGTGATGCACTTCATCCTCGTGTTCCTTATCTTAGCCTGGGACTCGGCAAAGTCGAGTGCCGGTCTCGTCCGCTCTGCGGGTTTGTCGCGACGTTGCAGGTGCTCGAGAACCGAGCTGGAGGAAAAAAGCACTTGAGATCCGATATCGATAAGCGAATGCCGAAATCAAGGTGCAAAGATGACCCGTGCTGATGCTAAGCGTCGAACGGGACCGTCTTCGCACCACGTGCACGTGGACTTTCGTTTTTAGATTCAGCCACGTGTCGCGCCTTCATTATCGAGCTGTTTCGCTGAATCGCGCCATTAGCAAGGTCGTTTGATCATCAACAGCAGGTAGCGTGCTCCGTTAATAATTTTCTCCGGCGAGAACCTCGCTGCAAAATTGAATTGCACGAAAATTTATTGGCGCGTGGCGTGGCCACGTGCCGTTTGCGTAGATGCCGACGAGGCACAATTCGGCGCCTGCTTCCGCAGCAGCGTTTCAATTTAAGCGTGCGCGCCAATCGATACGCTACTGCCGAGCAACGCATGCTTAACACTCGCGGATCGCCGATATCGCGATATCGCCACACTCGCCTTTCATTGCGACTCTGCATTAAAATTACCCGCGGGCATCGTTGGAATAAACATCTATTTTACGAAGCAGGGAAGAAATACCATTGACATAGGAATATATGGACGGAGCCTATGCTACGAACTTAGGCAAGGGGGGTTCTGAGATTTGCGGTAAGGAGAGGCTGCTGGCAAATCGGGCGAGTTCGGCTGTTCTCGACATCGCCCGAATGATACTCGATACAGTCTTGTAAAGTTGTGATACTGAAGTTACATGTACGATGAGTTATTGTGTTGTGTCGGAATGTAGCAATCGCATTAATGCAAAAAGGAAAAATTAGCAACAACTTATGAAAGAAAATGGTCCGAAAATTTCTTTTCATCTGTAAGTAAAATACATACAATTGTAGGTTATATACACAATGCCGGTAAAACGTTTCACATATTGTTATGTGTTTATTATTACATTCATATGAATAATTGTTCGATAACAGTTTTTCATTTATAGTTGTTATTATAATTCATATATTTAATAATAATATATACGATTTGACTATATATATATATTTATTATTAAATATATGAATTAATAAAAACTATAAATGAAAAACTGTTATTGAACAATTGTTTATATGAATATAATAATAAACAAGCCAAAATTCTTTCTTAACACCGCCAGTAGATAATTTCAGTAAACGAGTACGATTAATATTCGACACAACTGGCTATAATTCTCTTTATTAGAACGACGTTTCGACCATACGGGATGTGGTCCTCTTCAGTGGGTGACAATGTTACATCTAAATTACGTTAAAAATATAATAATTAAATAAGATTGTCTTTCGGTGCCACCATTACTCGGTCTAGGTGTATAATCAAGCCAAAATTCTTTCTTAACACAATAATAATAAATTTAAATAATAATAAACACATAACAATATCTGAAACGTTTTACCGGCATTGTGTATAACCTACAATTGTATGTATTTTACTTACAGATGAAAAGAAATTTTCGGACCATTATTTTCTTTCATACGTTGTTGCCAATTTTTCCTTTTTGCATTAATGCGATTGCTACATTCCGACACAACACAATAACTCATCGTACATGTATATATATCACTGGCGAAACCGAACATACCCGAACAGCCGAAGTTACACGAAGTGCCAGTGCTCTCCCCTTACCGCTAATCTCGGCTTCCCCTCGTAAAAGGCTCCGTCCATATATTCCTATGTCAATGAGAAATACCGATACCTCTCCTCTCTCGCGTGATCGATGCGAAATGCACGCGCTCGCCAAGGCCGAGGAGTCTCGCCTTTTTCCGATTCTCAGTCGTCCGAGCCCGCGTACCAAGTGAGCAGTGATTTCGCAATGAGAATATCGTCGGTGACGACCGTTCGCTTGCTTGTTCGCACGGGGAACGACAGTGGTGTCTAGGTTCCCAACGTGGCAGCACGGATTACACGCCGCCGCCGAGGATTGGAAGCGGAGCGTCCACGAAGCTAGAAATCGATTCGAGATCTCGACCCGAGAAATTTGTGGCTAATCAACTTGCAGCTCCGGTTAATTTAATCGTCGATTAAATTAACTTACAGGACGACCAACATAAAACTTATATTATTTATATACGAGAATTATTAGAGATTTTTATATTAATTATCGACGATTAGATTAATCGCAGTTTGGTCGAAGTGGCCCACAAGGCTTTACCCCCCCCCCCCCCCGGTGCGGTAAATCTCTCGGTCGTCGGGTGCGTGCAACCTAGAGACACAACTAGAGAGTCAGACCGAGCGAGTAGAATTCCCTATGGATCCTGCGAGGATCAGTGACCTCATCATTAACGGATTTATCATTTTATCACAAGCATTTATCGCTTATATGCCGGTATTTATAGTCCGTTTTATGTCAAGGTCATCTTAAACTTAGATCTTAAGACCATTTCTTAGATAGCTGTATTAGTATCTCAAATACATAATTAAATTTTTTAGGTAGTTAGATTATCTTGTTACACAACGGACTATAATACCGGCTATTCAGGTCGATCATTCAGGATACTGCTTGTAAAAAACCGAGATTGCAAAAACGCTTTTGCGTACGTCTCACAAAAAAAGGCTCCTCAATATTTAAATTTATTAAATATATGCTCGCACGCGCAGAAATTGATTTAATGACGCCCGCCGCTATCGGACTCCGCGGAAATATAACATTCGCGCGCGGTCAGCTCTAGTTATCCTTCGATCCGAGGTTCAGCGAGGCAAGCGAGGAGGCGGCCAATGGGAACGGCCGGCGTTATCCGAGGCGGCGTTACCGCGAGCCGCGGTCTAATCTTCTGGGTCGGCATTTTCTTATCGGGCGGCTTTTTATGCGCCGCGAGTCTAAGCGCGATCGCGTTTATCACGGTGGCTCCGTCAATGCCAGCCGGGGCCAGCCGTGGATGCTCCGCCGAGGTAGCGCGACGTAAGCGCGCATCACACCGGCGATAGCTCGCGCGCGGATACCGGAATGTATCGCGCGCACGCGTGCACCTTAAAACACCCGGGAGATCGAAAGACAGCGCAAGACGGCGGCGTAAGCCGAATTGGAGTAGATCGCTTCACCAGTTAACGACACAATCGATACCGGATTATTTTTAGCTTTATCGAGAATAGCATAATTTTCTTTCCGCCGGAATAGAACGCCTGAAGGTAACGAGAAAGGAAGGAAAGTGATGGCTCTAAAGCGAAATTAGGTTAGTGATAACTGCACTGATTTCTTTAAGCTTATTTGTAGCTCATTTACACTTTTTTTTATACTTGTTGAGGCCTCGCGAAAAACGGCGGTAATTATTTAGATTAACGGAGCAACCTCGAATGACCTTGACCTTGACATATATTGTCACGGTCACCCTCCTGAGTGACCTTCAAAAGGTTTTAGCCGTCGCTCATTGTTTATTAAAAAGTTATTAACAAAAGAAGTTTCGAAAATATAGTAGTTATTTTGAATATTGAAAAACATAAACGACGAATATGAACGAAGGAAGGAAAGTGATTTAACCTAACCTAACCTGGTTAGGTTAGGTTAGGTTATATTTTCCGAAACTGGAGCCCCGGACACATATCCGCTCGTTTTTCAGCCCGCTTCGCAGGAGGGCGGGGGGAGGGGCTTCACCCCTCCCCCGCCGGGATTCGTGCCGTGTACCAGGTGATCAAAATCTGTACGGTAAAATCTGTAACACCGGCTCCGACGGGCTGAAAACGAGCGTATATGTCCGGGTCTCCAGTTTCGGAAAATATAACCTAACCCAAACCTATTTCTGATTTAAAGGTAAAATTCCATCAATTATACTCTTTCGTAAACGTATATGATATCGTAAAATTATGCTTTATTCATTAAACTTTTTTGTTAATAACTTTAACAAACAATGAGCGACGGGTGAAACCTAGTGCGGGTTATTCGGGAAGGTGACTTTTGTAATATATGTCAAACTCAAGTCCTTGCTTCGCGTGGACAACTGAAAATTCGTGAAAAATCATTAAACTTCTTTTGTTAATAACTTTTTAATAAACAATGAGCGACGGCTAAAACTTTGAAGGTCACTCAGGAGGGTGACCTCTATAATATATGTCAAGGTCAAGGTCATCCGAAGTTGCTCCGTTAAACTAAATAATTACCAAAACGGCCACTGCACTGGACGCGATGAGCAATGAGCGATATCTAATGAGAGCTCTTTGCTAGAGATAGAGAACGTTGGAAAAGCAGAGTTCCTCAATCGTGCATTTCTTTATCCCCCGAAAAAAGGGAGAAGCACTCGCTGCTACTTGCACACTTCCGTCCACTGCTTCAAAGCGCCTTTCTACCGCGCGTTTATTTCGGTCGATTTCCGCTCGTGGTAACGGTTGCATCAGCAAGCGGTCGCGCGATAGCGCGCGGCGTCTATGCGAATCCGATCGCGATGTGGACCGTCTACAATGGCAGTAAGCAGCAAGAAATAATCGATTATTTCAAAAACTGACCAGTGGGAACTCTTACTGCTTACTGCCGTTGCAGACGGTCCAATAGACTCTGATTGTCAGAAATAAGGCGCCAAGTTCAAAAGGATTTTCTCGCAGCGTTCGTCTCGGTTTCATTGAGCGAGACCGGAGAAGCGGGATGCTGACAATGAGTTTCTAAGCTGCTGCGTTGAGCACACGTTCATCACCAAGTTCCTCACCGCCTTTCGAGAACCGGGATTGTTAGGATGGGACAATGTGATTTGTACACTGAAAAAAATCTGGTTGCATTAATTAGAAATCTGGTAGGTTCAACCAGTTTGTCTGTTGGAAAATGGACGAATCAGAATTCCTTTAGGAATTACCAGATGAGCACGATTAATTCCTTCCTGTTAAATTTACCAGATTTTCTTGATAATAATACTAAATGTATTTAGTTAAATTAACATGACTGTTTAGTGAAAAGAAACGTTTTTCTGTTTCATTACCGTGAGTTTTCTTGGATTGCTGTAAATGAAATATCATGTTGATATTTACACAGGATGTCCCGTAATAATCGCCTAACCTCTCGCATGCCAATAGAGCAGATCGAGATGAACAGAAAAGTCCCATATCATTTTGCGATATTCGCAATAATAATCGAAATATTGCATATTAAAGTCAAGCGAATCCAGAGCGCGCGGAGGCGAGTGCCGAGCCGCTCGAGGTATAGGATTATCATTACGAATATCGCAAACTCGCATGGGACTTTTCCCTTCATCTCGATCTGCTCTATTGGCATACGAGAAGTTAGGCGATTATTACGGGACACCCTGTATAAAAAAAATATAAGAAGAGAACACGTTTTTTCATCCGCCATCACTTCACCAGCCACTTCACGACCATTCCACTAACTATTGGGTTGGCCAAAAAGTAATTGCGTTTTTTTTTATATAAATAAAAGGCGAATTTTTCATGGGAAACAAAAACTTTATTAAACAATATATTGTCCATTTTGTTTGATTATCTTTTGCCATTTTTCAGGCAACTTCATGATTCCGCGCTCAAAAAAGTTCTTATCTTTCTCAGAAAAAAACAATTCCAACAACGATTTGATATCCTCATCAGCAGTAAAGGTTTTACCATTCAAGGCGTTTTGCGAAGAACGAAACGAATGGTAATCTGATGGTGCCAGGTCTGGCGAATATGGTGAATGTGGTAACACGTCCCATCCAAGCTGCAACAATTTTTCACGAGTGACCAAACTTGTACGTGGTCTAGCGTTATCATGGTGAAACACAACACCTTTGCGATTCACCAATTCTCGACGTTTCTGTTTGATGGCATCGTTTAATTTATCCAGTTGACGACAGTATACGTCTGAATGAATGGTTTGATTCCTTGCAAGCAGCTCAAAATACACAGTCCCACCAGACTGACAGCATAATCTTTCTTTGGTGAATATCTGCTTTTCAAGTGCTTCGAGCAGGTTCATCACGCTTGCTCCACGATCTTTTTCATTTGACGTTGTTGTAGACGATCGATTTTTCGTCGCCTGTTATCATACGTTTCAAAAATGGATCATTTTCCTCACGTTTCGGAAGAGAATCGCAGATGTCAATACGCTTAGTGAGATGAATTTCTTTGAGCTCACGTGGTACCGAAATATCGAGCTTACTAATGTATCCAAGTCGTTTTAAATGGTTTTCAACACTCGATTTCGATATGTTAAGATTCTCAGCAATCTCTCGTGTCGTTAAACGCCGATTGGAATCGATCAGTGCCTTTATTTTGTCATCAATTTCGATTGGCCTTCCTGAGCGTGGTGCATTTTTCACATTAAAATCTCCAGATCGAAATTTAGCAAACCAATTTTGACACTGCCGCAGTTTTAAAGCATCTTCGCCATATACATGACATAACTTTTTATGAGCTTGCACAGCGTTTTTCCCTTTTCGGAAGTAATAAAACAAAATATGAGGAAAATGTTGTTTTTGATTTTCCATTTTGAAATCGACGGCAAAGAAACAATTGTTAACGAAATCGTGTACTTTCTTTTTGTAAAACAAGCTTGAACTGTGAGTTGTTAACCTACATAATGAATTTGTGGTTTAGAATGAAGTTAGTTACATTTCAAGACATGTATGTCCATCTATTGGGAAAAAACGCAATTACTTTTTGGCCAACCCAATAATTTCATTTCACTACAGGAGGAAAACGTGCCGTCCGTGCCGATCCGTTTCCCGAACATGCACCAACACGCACGACACGAAACAATAGAATGCTGCTGGAGTGCCCTGCGATTAACCAGAATTCTGATTGCATCTTCGTTTGTTCTTATGTCTAGTGTAATATAACTAGAAATTTTATAGATCCAACTGGAAAATACTAACCAAATTCTTACAGTACAGTCTGTCAAACGTTCTAGTTATAAAATATCCAGTCCTATCGTGATAACTAGAAATTCTTGGTTAGTTTAACCAAAATGCATTCTATCAGACACGTCTTGTTGATACAATCAAATCATTTTTCTCAGTGTACGTCACGATTTCTTTAAAGAGAGCCCGAAGAAAATTGGCCCGCGCGAACCGGGATGCTTACGCTGATGCAAGACGATCACGACCCAATTCCATCGACTGTTGCATATGAGTGTTCCTCATCGGCCGCCTCCGTTTCTCTTGGCATCGTCCGAATTGTTCTCTTCCCTCGTCGGCGCTCGGGAAGCGCGACGCTCGAACGGAATATTCGGACGACACGCCCGCGTCCCGCAGTCCCTCTCGATTTAGTCACCGGTGGAATATTCACGAATTGTTTTTTCTGTTTCAGGCAGTTACGCGAAGGAACGCTCGCGGAGAATGGCCTGCAGAACGACAGCCGACTCACGCTCCTACCAAGCGTGGAAACCGGACTGCTGGTGAGCCTCTCCTCTCCTCTAGCCGCGGCTATCAGCACATCAGGCTATCGGATTGACTCCAAGCGGAAGTGACAATCCGAAATGCCAAATCTTTTAGCTAGCGCCAGATTAACTATGCGCGATTCGCAAATGTTCAAACCAATGATAAAAAGGCAGACGCTGAGGTGCTGAGCCAATGTTACTTTTTCATGTCGGACAAGCTAGCTCCAGGATGTGAAATTAGCGGTTTTTCGCAACGAGATAATAATCCAGAAGCTGTAATTACCGATGCAGCCGAATAATAACGTTTAGTTCTAGTGAACGGTTAACAAACGAGTAACGTACATGAGCGTGATGCACAGATGGGGCGATACTCCGAGTTCTTCGCTTGCTTTCGCCATCGTGCGGATGAACGCGCCGGTGACTCCTGGCGAGGAGAACGGTCCGCGCGGACAAACGCCGTTAACTCAGGCGCTCGCGTATCGCCAGGTCACTTGGTTTCTCGGTCATGCCATATCGTCCCCGACGTCTTTATCTTCTCGCGGCGCAACTCGCGGATCCTCCAACCATCCGAATTCACGCTCACTGGTTACGGTTGTGCGATTCTCAAGGAGCGGTACGACGCGAATTTCGACCTTGCGATACGGAAAGATGTTATTGACTCAAGGCAACGTAACATTTTTGCGAAGTAACGTAATCCAAGTCAGCCGAATTCAACCCAGCTCTATAGGCAGTCAGAAAACATACGACATACAGGTGCTGTTCCGCATGGGACAGCAGGCTTTAGGAAACAAGGTGTAGCAACGTCACGGAAACGGTTCTCCCCGTCTCGTTGTGCGTTTCCGCTCGGGGATTACGTGAGTGCGGAAGATATTGTAAAGCGAAAGAAAACGGTGAAGCGTATACGCTGACACAGGCGTAAAACCGTCGAAACCTTTTCAATCGTTCGCGCTCGCGAATGAAGCCTGAAGAGGAAGAATAATACCATCCATTTCATGATGCCACCGATTTGATTATCGATTCGTGTCGTATTACATAGAGGAGAATCCCCTATTATGAGATATGCTCCTAATATGAGATACTGGAGTTTCTGCTAAACTAGTGAGCACCATCTGTTAATTCCACCATGAACTTATTACTCTTGGTGTAAAATATATTTAGTGAAAAATTCATTGTTCGTTATTGCGTTTAGCTTTTGCAAGAAAAGGTTTGTGAAATTGTGAACATGTCAAAGGAACTTAAGGTAAGTCTTTAAACCTTGTTTATTACATAATAAAGAAATGGTTGGCAATAAATTCAGTATGCAATGATAGAGTAGAATCGTAGTAACAGGAGAATACGCGATTTGTTGAATTGCTTAATTGTAGAGGTTAGATTTCACGATCGCGGAACCGCTGGGCGCGTGGCTCGTACAATGAGATATTCAGGGTACTCTTAATATGAGATAATTATTGCTCGAATATGAAGAGTACGTAGTGTAATACAAAGAAAGAAAATACTACGTTAAGGTTAAAGAAAAGTTAATACGAATTTTTGCGTATTTAATTTTTATAGAATCTGACTATGGAGGTTAGGGAAACGAGGAAGCGTTGACGGTGGAATCGTGAAGATTTGGCGAAGGCTGTGGCAGCAGTATTTTTATAAAAATATCTAATAAAGTTTTGTACTTGCAATACTGATGTATTTTGCACTTTTAACACCGATTTCTCAAGGTATCTTATATTAGGAGCACACTTTCTCGATCCTGCGTAAAGCTGTGTTTTCAAATTTGTTTAATTTTCAGAAAAAATAATATTTAAATTAGATTTTTCATTTCACCAACCTAAAGCTTATTAAATTCTCTTCAAGAGAACGTATTACATTTTTAAATTCTGCCTATAGATTTCCTTACATTCGGCAAAATCGATATGGTATCTCATACTCGGGGACTTTCCTCTACGTCCGGCATTATTGCAGTATTTTGTTGATCATCAATCAGTCCTCCAAAAAACGATGTTAATTCCATGTCGAAAAATCGCCGGAATAAGGTATCAGATTTTTCAGATGAAAGACAGTCGTGGCTCTCTGGCTCCCCCATTAGAGAAATTCCGTCTCGCCTGTGAATGAACCTCCAGTTCGAGGCATCGGAGGACGAAAGGGGAAGTTGAAGGTATTGCAGGAGGGAGACGCCAAAGTCTTTTCTCTCTTTCCCCCGAAGTCTGAAATTGACTCCGACCCGGGCTCGCCAGGCGTTGGCAACAGCGAGCGGCGTTCCCCGGGTCCTTATCGCGTGGTCGAGACTTGTTCGCATGGCTGTCAAGGGGACCGCCCGCTCGCCCGCTCGGCTCTCGGTCACCCGCAGTCAATTTTAAAGCCCCGTCCCTGTGTAGGTACGTACGCCCGAGAACCGGGTATGCGCGCGCGTGTGTCTGTATCTTTATATGCCCGTATCTCCCTTTCTCTCTCGCTCCCTCCTGCGCGATCCCTCGCTGTTACCCTCCCATCTCTAGCTACGATCTGCGGGTATACTGGGTGTCGTGGAAAACAAAGATGCGCCACACGTACTCGGCGATCATTCCCAGTCAAGGTGCAGCGGATCTTTTCTCTCGGGAATAAGAATCGTTGTCTTTAAACCCTGTTTTCTTTCGCTTCCTCGGCCAAGAAGAAGTTTCGCATCCTCGTGAGCGCCGAGCTCCTCGACACACCCTGTACATACTCGTGGGTGGTTACGGGAGGGACGAGGCGAGACCCACGGGCCGGGTTCACGCAGCTCGGCTCGGCTTCGAGCGCGGGTGCCCTGCGATCGAAGAGCAGCGTTTCGCGTTTATCTCTTTGCCGCGTGTTCCTTTTTTCTCTCGTCCGACTGCTCTCGCTCTCTGCTCGTCGAGATGCCACCGCGAGAAGAGAGGCTTTTTCGACTTCGTTCCGCGCGCTCTCACCGCCTCGGCGGAATTGCCGTTAGATATTGGGGAAATGGCAGAATCCTATCCTTGCCAGAGTGCGATTAATTTCGTTGCCGTCCAAAACCGGTCCTGACCATGTCTATATGCGTGCCATTCTCGCAAGTTGTCCTCCTGTTATTCGTCAACGCGTCAATTTGACTTGCTCCTGGATTAACTCCTAGTGAACGGTCAGTTCGCTGATCTTCCTTCGATCGGGTGAAAGTTTAGACTCGCGATTAAAGCTATAACTTGTCACATCTTTTTATTTTATTGCGTTATCGCGTATTATACGATTTCCTATGAGAATTCTATTTATCATAGATACATCGTTACTTTTTTCCTCCTTCCTGTTATTCTTAAAGCCTTGAGGTCTGACAAAGCTGTGACACGAGTAATTGTGATTTTAAGAAGGGCACATGAGCGAAAATTCAGAAAAGGGCATTTAAAAATATTTATATTTCGTTTTACGTCTGAGGCCAAACGTGAAAGATAATATCTGTTAATGAAGAATGTAGTTAACTTTGTGTATCCTTTCAGATAAGATAAAGATCTTCCAAACACTCTCTAAATCTTCTTGAAAGTGGAATTTTTGCTTATGTAAACCTTTTGTACAGCAATCACCTCCGCATTGTGTTCGACCTTCTTGGCGTTTTAAAAGCGTCCGGTTTAAAGACGATAATCCCATTCTGCACGAACGTAACTTTTCTGACTTGAAAGAACGTTTCGATCGTCGTGACTGTCGTGTGTGTAGCTCAGCCAACTATTGTAGTTTCAAGATTTCCGGTGTTCTCTCGCTCGAGATTGAACGGGCAAACGAAATTATCGCGTTAAGGAGTACGACACACACTCATTTTACAGTAAAGTGATCACGCGTCGGGCTACATCGGTATGACGGTTACTTCCGTCGGAAATACATGGCCATTGGCCACAATTAACTGTTGAATAACTGCGCGGAGTTTGATGGGCTATCAACGTATATTTGTTCTGCAGTTTGTTTGTTGCCCGAGAACGCGTACATGCGGCCAATCCGAGAGTTTTCCTCTCCGTCACCTGGAATTTAAAGCAAATGAGTTAAAAGAGACGTAGACACGGAGGGCGAATCGTGAGATTTTCACCTAGGGACGGAAAGGCGAAAAGTGAAACTGTTTTCGCGGGAGAAAGGCTGCAGGAGTGCTCGACGTAATGTCCAACTGTTACTTTACTGCGACTTTTTATAATTTGATAGAGAAACATATTCTAGGAGGACGTCTAGACGCACGAGATACGAGACGTGGAGACTCGATGGAAATTTCATTTTCAGTATCGATCCATATTGTTGCCTTATCCGACAATTTAATTCAGACAGCTAAAAGCGAGCAAGTTCATCGCCAATTACGTAGTCGACCGTGTCAGTGTTTAATCTACTCGATCTGTACGGCTTTTATTATCGCTTTCACTCGTTTCCTAGTGGGTATCAGCTTTCGATCGATTCTGAACAATGGCATACGTATACAATTTTTCGAGTCAAATTGAAGAATAGACTGCGTCACGTGCTCCCTTAAAAATGTGAGAACAATTAATTTTTAAGTTGACAGAATTAAAAGTATAGATTACAATCGCGTAACAAAGTTTCAGAATGCGAGTTGCAGCATTCCTGAACGATTTGTCGCGATTCACGAGTCTCATCGGATCGATCGCTTGGAAGCGTCGAGGAAGTTCGTTGTGAGAGACGCAGACGATTGGGTACCGGGAGTGGGCCCGATTGGTTAATCGTTTTGCAAGAGCGTTTCACCGAGCGACGAGACCAGGCTCTGGGACTTGCTTCGTGTTCACGAACGAACGAACGGACGAGGGAACGGAAGAGCACGCGACAATTTCGCGACGAAAATGAAGAACGGAATCTTTGCTTGATCTTTAAAATGCGAATGCATATATTAGGAGTGTGATTTAGTTTTGAGGGTTTTGCAACAGATGGCTGTGGTGTCACTTTGTTCCAATAGCTGTTTCCGATAACTGTTGTTTCTTACAGTGTTGACATTATCCATCACATTTAGTAGCATTATAGCAACAGATGCAATAACAGTCGTGTTTATATCATCGTAAAAATGCAACTTTCGACAGAGCATTTACGACATGCGTTGCTTTTGTTTTTTAATCAAAAGAAAACTGCGGCTGACGGTTATAGAATTCTTGTGGAAACTTATGGTGACGCAGAATCACCATCAATTAAGACGTGTGAATACTGGTTTAGACGCTTTAAAAGTGGTGATACTGATGTGAAGGACAAAGAACGCTCGGGACAACCAAGAAAGCTTGAAAATGCAGATTTGCAAGCATTATTGGACGAAAATCCAACACAATCCACTTCAGAACTTGCCAGAGCACTAAATGTTGATCGTACAACAGTTACCAAACATTTACATGAAATGGGAAAAATGAAGAAAGAAGGGAAATGGGTTCGACATCAATTATCGGAGAGTGCCATTGCGAACCGGTTGAACATTTGCATTTCGTTGATCGCCGGGCAAAAAAAGAAGAGTCTTTTGTCTCGGATTGTTACCGGGGATGAAAAGTGGATCTATTTTGATAATCCGAAACGCAGAAAATCATGGGTGGATCCAGGCGAACCATCAACATCCACTCCGAGACGCAATATTCACGGTTCAAAAGTAATGCTCTGTATTTGGTGGGATAGTGTACTACGAGCTGTTAAATCCGCACGAGACTGTCACGGCTGATCGTTATCGACACCAATTGTACAAGTTGAAGCAAGCATTGGACCAAAACCGACCACCAATTGCGAGTAAACGACGGAAAGTGATTCTTCGTGACAACGCTCGACCTCACGTTGCGTTATCAGTGAACAAACACTATTAGAGCTTGAATGGCAAGTCTTCTCCGGACATTGCTCCATGCGATTATTATTTGTTCCGGTCGATGCAACACGCTTTAGAGGATACACACTTTGATAATTTCGAAGAAGTGCGAAAACTCGTCGACGAATGGATCAACTGAAAAGAAGAGTCATTTTATCGTGGTGGAATCCATCTCTTGCCAGAGCATTAAATGTTGATCGTACAACAGTTACCAAACATTTACATGAAATGGGAAAACTTCAGAAAGAAGGGAAATGGGTTCGACATCAATTATCGGAAAGTGCCATTTGAACATTTGCATTTCGTTGATCGCCGGGCAAAAAAAGAAGAGTCTTTTGTCTCGGATTGTTACCGGGGATGAAAAGTGGATCTATTTTGATAATCCGAAACGCGGAAAATCATGGGTGGATCCAGGCGAACCATCAACATCCACTTCGAGACGCAATATTCACGGTTGAAAAGTAATGCTCTGTATTTGGTGGGATAGTGTACTATGAGCTGTTAACTCCGCACGAGACTGTCACGGCTGATCGTTATCGACACCAATTGTACAAGTTGAAGCAAGCATTGGACCAAAACCGACCACCAATTGCGAGTAAACAACGGAAAGTGATTCTTCGTGACAACGCTCGACCTCACGTTGCGTTATCAGTGAAACAAACACTATTAGAGCTTGAATGGCAAGTCTTCTCCGGACATTGCTCCATGCGATTATTATTTGTTCCGGTCGATGCAACACGCTTTAGAGGATACACACTTTGATAATTTCGAAGAAGTGCGAAAACTCGTCGACGAATGGATCAACTGAAAAGAAGAGTCATTTTATCGTGGTGGAATCCATCTCTTGCCAGAGCATTAAATGTTGATCGTACAACAGTTACCAAACATTTACATGAAATGGGAAAACTTCAGAAAGAAGGGAAATGGGTTCGACATCAATTATCGGAAAGTGCCATTTGAACATTTGCATTTCGTTGATCGCCGGGCAAAAAAAGAAGAGTCTTTTGTCTCGGATTGTTACCGGGGATGAAAAGTGGATCTATTTTGATAATCCGAAACGCAGAAAATCATGGGTGGATCCAGGTGAACCATCAACATCCACTCCGAGACGCAATATTCACGGTTGAAAAGTAATGCTCTGTATTTGGTGGGATAGTGTACTATGAGCTGTTAACTCCGCACGAGACTGTCACGGCTGATCGTTATCGACACCAATTGTACAAGTTGAAGCAAGCATTGGACCAAAACCGACCACCAATTGCGAGTAAACAACGGAAAGTGATTCTTCGTGACAACGCTCGACCTCACGTTGCGTTATCAGTGAAACAAACACTATTAGAGCTTGAATGGCAAGTCTTCTCCGGACATTGCTCCATGCGATTATTATTTGTTCCGGTCGATGCAACACGCTTTAGAGGATACACACTTTGATAATTTGGAAGAAGTGTGAAAATTCGTCGACGAATGGATCAACTGAAAAGAAGAGTCATTTTATCGTGGTGGAATCCATCTCTTGCCAGAGCATTAAATGTTGATCTTACAACAGTTACCAAACATTTACATGAAATGGGAAAACTTCAGAAAGAAGGGAAATGGGTTCGACATCAATTATCGGAAAGTGCCATTTGAACATTTACATTTCGTTGATCGCCGGGCAAAAAAAGAAGAGTCTTTTGTCTCGGATTGTTACCGGGGATGAAAAGTGGATCTATTTTGATAATTCGAAACGCGGAAAATCATGGGTGGATCCAGGCGAACCATCAACATCCACTCCGAGACGCAATATTCACGGTTCAAAAGTAATGCTCTGTATTTGGTGGGATAGTGTACTATGAGCTGTTAACTCCGCACGAGACTGTCACGGCTGATCGTTATCGACACCAATTGTACAAGTTGAAGCAAGCATTGGACCAAAACCGACCACCAATTGCGAGTAAACAACGGAAAGTGATTCTTCGTGACAACGCTCGACCTCACGTTGCGTTATCAGTAAACAAACACTATTAGAGCTTGAATGGCAAGTCTTCTCCGGACATTGCTCCATGCGATTATTATTTGTTCCGGTCGATGCAACACGCTTTAGAGGATACACACTTTGATAATTTGGAAGAAGTGTGAAAATTCGTCGACGAATGGATCAACTGAAAAGAAGAGTGATTTTATCGTGGTGGAATCCATCTCTTGCCAGAGCATTAAATGTTGATCGTACAACAGTTACCAAACATTTACATGAAATGGGAAAACTTCAGAAAGAAGGGAAATGGGTTCGACATCAATTATCGGAGAGTGCCATTGCGAACCGGTTGAACATTTGCATTTCGTTGATCGCCGGGCAAAAAAAGAAGAGTCTTTTGTCTCGGTTTGTTACCGGGGATGAAAAGTGGATCTATTTTGATAATCCGAAACGCGGAAAATCATGGGTGGATCCAGGCGAACCATTAACATCCACTTCGAGACGCAATATTCACGTTTGAAAAGTAATGCTCTGTATTTGTTGGGATAGTGTACTATGAGCTGTTAAATCCGCACGAGACTGTCACGGCTGATCGTTATCGACACCAATTGTACAAGTTGAAGCAAGCATTGGACGAAAAACGACCACCAATTGCGAGTAAACAACGGAAAGTGATTCTTCTTCGTGACAACGCTCGACCTCACATTGCGTTATCAGTGAACAAACACTATTAGAGCTTGAATGGCAAGTCTTCTCCGGACATTGCTCCATGCGATTATTATTTGTTCCGGTCGATGCAACACGCTTTAGAGGATACACACTTTGATAATTTGGAAGAAGTGTGAAAATTCGTCGACGAATGGATCAACTGAAAAGAAGAGTGATTTTATCGTGGTGGAATCCATCTCTTGCCAGAAGGATGGGAAAAAGTTATAGAAAACGAAGGAAAATATTTTGATTAAGGTATTCATTTATTACATTATCATATTTAAATACATGCGTTTTTGAGCAAAAAAACCCTCAAAACTAAATCACACCCCTAATAATTATTAAAGACTTGAAAGTTAGGAAGAAGATAACGCTTGATCAATTCGTCGCTTCTTATTGTAACGCGACTTCGATTTCGAACACCCTGTACGTAACATAGCTGCAATACACGCTGTCATTCCTATGCCGCTTTGGCACTGCGAGCGGCTATTCGGCTAACAGAGGTATATTATCTCGGCCGTGAATAGAGCTCCTACACTGCACTTTAATGCGACACGTGGTACGAGCGCATCGGTTCGATAGCAGCAGGCCGCTGCACTGCGCGTTGCGTTTTCGACGCAACCGTCGCAGCAACATCGGAAGCCGCATTTGAGAGCGATGATCGCGCGTACGAGCGAGTGAGCAGGCAAGCGGGATGCTTGGGCTCCTTGTATATATAGCGTTGCTGATTAATAATTTATAGCGCCGCCGACTGGTGCGGATGGCGTAAATGTAACTCCCACGACTTCTCTTCCGCTCTCTACCGTCCATCGATCGTGCGAGCTATAAATGTTGACGAATATTTTGTGACTGCTGTCACGTCGAAATTAGAGAGATTAACAGGATTCTTAAAGCTTATCCGATGATCCGAGACGGCGCAAAGTTTCTAAAAATGTTTCGATTCCTCAAAAAGAGTTTTCGTACTCAGCAACAATAATCGCCGTCTGACGTCAAAGGAAGTCCGTTAGGTGTGGTGAGGGATGCCTAACTGTGCCCATCGAGGGTCTGAGCCTCAGTTCCGCGAGGTTTCCTCTCTTCTGCAGGTCTTCTCTCACGCTTCTACCTCGCGTTGCGGCCCCATCGATTTGCGCGTTACATCTTACACCAAACAGCATTCGCAGAAAGTTCTGACGCGATCACTGGCATTCGGAGTAACACTATTGTATCTTGTGACACGTTAGAAAATTAACTGTAGCTTGTAGATCATGCGAGGGATCGCACTTGGAGAAAAGCAATCCTAAACGATCGGTCTTGTTTCAGGCGCAACGGCCAGAGCAGAGCGTGATGCAGGCCTTGGAGAGTCTCAATGACTCACAGGTGAACGACTTCCTGTCCGGCAAGGCGCCACTAAACTTGACGATGCGGCTTGGCGATCACATGATGCTGATCCAACTACAATTGTCTACCGTAACCCCGGCTTCGCCGGCGGGCAGCCAGGCGAGTAATTCCGCTAGCAGCAACGGCCACAGCAACGCCCTCGGTCTGCCCGTTGGAAGCAGCGCTGCGAGCGTATCCAACTTGCCAGGCAGCCACGTTTCATCCTCGCTGCAGACCAGAAGGTGCCTGACGGCCAGATCACCGGGCAGCATCGTGAAACCGCAGAACGCCGGCACGGCGGCTAGCAGGACGTCGCATCTAATCAACAGCCTGGCCAACGCCCTGCACGCCGCCGCCAGTTACAGCAGCAGCCTGCCCACTGCGAGTATCACCACCACCACCACCACCAGCAGCAGCCCGGTCTGCTCCAGCCGCGTTAGCATGTCGACTCCGTCGCCGGCCTCGACAACGCCGATCGGCCCGACGCACTCCTCATCGCCCTCGCCGTCGTTGTTTTCGTCGCCCAGTAACTCGAGTCAATCGACACAGCAATCCCCATCCCGCAGCAGTCCGCACGGTGCCCCGTCTGCCAACAACAGCAGTGCATGCCAGTCTTGCCCGCTCTATCACCATCACCATCACCACCACAACCACCACCATGGCCACCATCACGGTCACCATCATCACCATCACCATCACCATCATCATCACCATTCGAGAAATAAGTCCTGTTTACCTAACCCGACGGCCTCCTCGACTGCAGCGGCGGGTTCCTCCGTCCCGATTCAGCAGGACCACAGCTCGTCGGAGTCTTACGACGTGACGCTGCCCAGGAAAAAGATCTGCGCCGGCCACCACCATCACAGTCAGCAGTCGTCATCCCTAGCGGCTGACACTACGAGAAATCAACGCGATGAACCGACCCCGCAGAGCCCGGTCTGCTCCACGTCGCTGATGATGGAACAGTCACCGCCCAAGCCGGCCACCCTCGACACCCGAGCGCTCGCCGAAGCATCCCGGAACCTTACGCAGAAGCTGAAGCAGCTCTCCTCTGAGGTACTCACCTCGCGGGTCGACCTCGCAGAGGTATACATTATTACCGAAGCCAGTTCTTCCCCTGTGCATCATTGTTTGTGATTTGCATTCGTCGATTCGTGTCGATTAAGGTCCTAAGAGGTGCTGCGATCGAATTCGAGTTCTTCACGAGTCGAACCGTCTCTCGGATGATGCGAGACAAATTCCATTGCGGATATCTGCAGTACTGAATCCTAATTCGAAATTTCATGAAACATTTATTGTTACTTGCGTACTCTCAGGCCCTCAAAAATTATCATATTTAGCATACAGTCGATGGCACTCAAATTTTGTGCTTCCGTAATAAAGTGAAGTACACGTGCCCAATTAATAATGTGAATTAACGTCGCAATTTAAGATTGATATCGTTCTGAGAAATCATATCTTTTAGGATTTATCACTTCGAGATAATTCGACCGCTCTTTGGAATCGAAAGTGAGAGGAGCTTCTACTGTTTTGATTTCCAACGAGAACGCGATGGCGCGACGGCGAATCTCACGTGTCTCTTTAAATTTAGGAGAACGCGAGACGCAGACAAGGCGCGATAATAGAGAGCATGCATCACCACGGGAAGGGTGTGTATTCTGGCACATTCAGCGGCACTCTGAATCCGGCGCTGCAAGACAGGCACGGCCGACCGAAGCGTGACATCAGCACCATCATTCACATTCTGAATGACTTGCTGTGCGCCACGCCAGCTGCATCCGCAGGTCACTATAGGCATCATCATCATAGGCATTCACACGCTCGCCAACAATCCTCTTCGATGTCCACAATCTCTGCAGGTACCACAACCACGGCAAGTGGCTCCACTACATCGATCGGCTGCCACGATTCCGCACCGGGATACTCCAACGGTATGAATCATACTTTTAAATAATGAGGAGTAGGAAGCTTCAAAGATCGAATTAATAGAATTAATTTTATTGATAGAAAATACTCTGTAATATTAATATTATTAGGTTAGCCAAAAAGTAATTGCGTTTTTTTCCAATAGATGGACATACATGTCTTGAAATGTAACTAACTTCATTCTAAACCACAAATTCATTATGTAGGTTAACAACTCACAGTTCAAGCTTGTTTTACAAAAAGAAAGTACACGATTTCGTTAACAATTGTTTCTTTGCCGTCGATTTCAAAATGGAAAATCAAAAAGAACATTTTCCTCATATTTTGTTTTATTACTTCCGAAAAGGGAAAAACGCTGTGCAAGCTCATAAAAAGTTATCTGATGTATATGGCGAAGATGCTTTAAAACTGCGGCAGTGTCAAAATTGGTTTACTAAATTTCGATCTGGAGATTTTAACGTGAAAGATGCACCACGCTCAGGAAGGCCAATCGAAATTGATGATGGCAAAATAAAGGCACTGATCGATTCGAATCGGCGTTTAACGACACGAGAGATTGCTGAGAATCTTAACATATCGAAATCGAGTGTTGAAAACCATTCAAAACGACTTGGATACATTAGTAAGCTCGATATTTGGGTACCACGTGAGCTCAAAGAAATTCATCTCACTGAGCGTATTGACATCTGCGATTCTCTTTTGAAACGTGAGGAAAATGATCGATTTTTGAAACGTATGATAACAGGCGACGAAAAATCGATCGTCTACAACAACGTCAAACGAAAAAGATGGTGGAGCAAGCGTGATGAACCTGCTGAAAGCACTTGAAAAGCAGATATTCACCAAAGAAAGATTATGCTGTCAGTCTGGTGGGACTGTGTATTTTGAGCTGCTTGCAAGGAATCAAACCATTCATTCAGACGTATACTGTCGTCAACTGGATACATTAAATGATGCCATCAAACAGAAACGTCGAGAATTGGTGAATCGCAAAGGTGTTGTGTTTCACCATGATAACGCTAGACCACGTACAAGTTTGGTCACTCGTGAAAAATTGTTGCAGCTTGGATGGGACGTGTTACCATGATGTTACCACATCCACCATATTCGCCAGACCTGGCACCATCAGATTACCATTCGTTTCGTTCTTTGCAAAACGCCTTGAATGGTAAAACCTTTACTGCCGATGAGGATATCAAATCGTTGTTGGAATTGTTTTTTGCTGAAAAAGATAAGAACTTTTTTGAGCGCGGAATCATGAAGTTGCCTGAAAAATGGCAAAAGATAATCAAACAAAATGGACAATATATTGTTTAATAAAGTTTTTGTTTCCCATAAAAAATTCGCCTTTTATTTATATTAAAAAAAACGCAATTACTTTTTGGCCAACCCAATATATGGCGAAGATGCTTTAAAACTGCGGCAGTGTCAAAATTGGTTTGCTAAATTTCGGTCTGGAGATTTTAATGTGAAAGATGCACCACGCTCAGGAAGGCCAATCGAAATTGATGATGGCAAAATAAAGGCACTAATCGATTCCAATCGGCGTTTAACGACACGAGAGATTGCTGAGAATCTTAACATATCGAAATCGAGTGTTGAGAACCATTTAAAACGACTTGGATACATCAGTAAGCTCGATATTTGGGTACCACGTGAGCTCAAAGAAATTCATCTCACTGAGCGTATTGACATCTGCGATTCTCTTTTGAAACGTGAGGAAAATGATCCATTTTTGAAACGTATGATAACAGGCGACAAAAAATGGATCGTCTACAACAACGTCAAACGAAAACGATCGTGGAGCAAGCGTGATGAACCTGCTGAAAGCACTTGAAAAGCAGATATTCACCAAAGAAAGATCATGCTGTCAGTCTGGTGGGACTGTGTATTTTGAGCTGCTTGCAAGGAATCAAACCATTCATTCAGACGTATACTGTCGTCAACTGGATAAATTAAATGATGCCATCAAACAGAAACGTCGAGAATTGGTGAATCGCAAAGGTGTTGTGTTTCACCATGATAACGCTAGACCACGTACAAGTTTGGTCACTCGTGAAAAATTGTTGCAGCTTGGATGGGACGTGTTACCACATTCACCATATTCGCCAGACCTGGCACCATCAGATTACCATTCGTTTCGTTCTTCGCAAAACGCCTTGAATGGTAAAACCTTTACTGCTGATGAGGATATCAAATCGTTGTTGGAATTGTTTTTTTCTGAGAAAGATAAGAACTTTTTTGAGCGCGGAATCATGAAGTTGCCTGAAAAATGGCAAAAGATAATCAAACAAAATGGACAATATATTGTTTAATAAAGTTTTTGTTTCCCATAAAAAATTCGCCTTTTATTTATATTTAAAAAAACGCAATTACTTTTTGGTCAACCCAATATATGGCGAAGATGCTTTAAAACTGCGGCAGTGTCAAAATTGGTTTGCTAAATTTCGATCTGGAGATTTTAATGTGAAAGATGCACCACGCTCAGGAAGGCCAATCGAAATTGATGATGGCAAAATAAAGGCACCGATCGATTCGAATCGGCGTTTAACGACACGAGAGATTGCTGAGAATCTTAACATATCGAAATCGAGTGTTGAAAACCATTCAAAACGACTTGGATACATTAGTAAGCTCGATATTTGGGTACGACATGAGCTCAAAGAAATTCATCTCACTGAGCGTATTGACATCTGCGATTCTCTTTTGAAACGTGAGGAAAATGATCCATTTTTGAAACGTATGATAACAGGCGACGAAAAATCGATCGTCTACAACAACGTCAAACGAAAAAGATGGTGGAGCAAGCGTGATGAACCTGCTGAAAGCACTTGAAAAGCAGATATTCACCAAAGAAAGATCATGCTGTCAGTCTGGTGGGACTGTGTATTTTGAGCTGCTTGCAAGGAATCAAACCATTCATTCAGACGTATACTGTCGTCAACTGGATAAATTAAATGATGCCATCAAACAGAAACGTCGAGAATTGGTGAATCGCAAAGGTGTTGTGTTTCACCATGATAACGCTAGACCACGTACAAGTTTGGTCACTCGTGAAAAATTGTTGCAGCTTGGATGGGACGTGTTACCATGATGTTACCACATCCACCATATTCGCCAGACCTGGCACCATCAGATTACCATTCGTTTCGTTCTTTGCAAAACGCCTTGAATGGTAAAACCTTTACTGCTGATGAGGATATCAAATCGTTGTTGGAATTGTTTTTTGCTGAGAAAGATAAGAACTTTTTTGAGCGCGGAATCATGAAGTTGCCTGAAAAATGGCAAAAGATAATCAAACAAAATGGACAATATATTGTTTAATAAAGTTTTTGTTTCCCATAAAAAATTCGCCTTTTATTTATATTTAAAAAAACGCAATTACTGTTTGGCCAACCCAATATTAATATTATTTTTATAAAAGTATTGTCCCTTAGTCAATTTGAAATCATTTGAAAAACTTGGTGATACGACTGCATGTTTCATCATTAACCAGAATAGATTAATGTCGATACTAATACGATGCCTCCTGGGCCTTGCAGAGGAATTGTCGAAGGAGAACGAGGCAACGAAGGGTAAGATGCGTCGACTGCGCCTAGTCATGGAGCAACGTCGCGCCAAGAGGAAAGCCAGACGACAGGCACGGGCGGCGCCGTACACGACGCAGTGGGCAGCGGTGACTCCCGCTGATCCAAACCACGAACCGAACACGTCGACGACGACATCGGGCACCCCGACTACCACTAATAGCGCCGAGCCGCAGAGCGAGCCAGAGCTTCAGCCGTGCAGCCCGGAACCGGTCGTAGCTTAAAAACTACGTCACTATCAGTCAATTCTCGGCACATGTAGTATCCCACTATATCGTACACTATATCGTATATAGGATATATTGTCTCTTTTGTCGCGTTTTCTTTCTCTTTTTTTCTTCTTTCTATCTATCTATCGCACTGATTTATTCCGAAAATGCTGGAAATGCTCATGTGTCCTATCGCGTGATGATTACGTTTCTTGTTGTTTCGTACAACTCGTATTTCTGATCGGTACGCAACCAAACGCTACAGCATCTCGAGCTCGTGTTGTCTCTCAAAATGCAAGTACAGTGATAGCCCATATTCTCGTACTGGTTAATGTACCGCGCGCGGTCCATATCATTACCGTGGATTTACCAAGTTTCTCTCTGTGCAACGTAAATGTCTCGCTTTCTCCGACATTTACGTTACGCAAATAGACGTAATTCGTGGGAGCCGGCTGACAAAACGGTTCGCGAGACGCGGGGGGGTCGCTATTATTTTGCAGACTTTTAACGAAACGATGATCTCGCAGCGTTTGGCCAAACTCAGATATGATCGTAGTTGACAATAATTATACTCGGCAAATGAATCAGTGTGACAATTTTACGCATCTTACGAGTCTCCGCGCATCGACGTTACGCGAGAGGAGGTAACGATTTGACTCGTTTTGAGAGAGGGAGCAAAGCCTCCTGTTAAGGAATCCTATTAAAAGAAAACTTCCTGTTAGAATTAAAACTCGCCGATAAAGCCGCGTTTAAAAGGAAGCCTTGGGGAAAGGAAGGCAGGATCGTGATCGTTCTGTGTGCGATTCCTATATGTACGATAATTGTTCTCTCGCTCTCCCTGTCGGGCACCCTAACCGAAGTTCTTATATAGCCCGCGAGTAGAGTCTTAAATCACGCGCATTGTACGGATTGCAAAGCAAGACTGCCTCGAAAAGCAATGACGAAGCTCTCGCGTCGAGTTTCTCCGACGAGGGATCGTTATCAGGTAGAGATAAAAGAAACCACCCATAACTCGCGCAAATTTGCATCTCGGGTTCCTCACGGACGCTGATCGATTCAAATCGCGATATTTTCTGTTGGGCTGACCGGAAAGTCCGTACGGATTTTTCCTAGCAAAATAACCACAAACTTTATTCTTAATATTAAGTAGTATTGTAATTGTAAAGTTTATTTATTACTTTATTATTATAATTTGAATATAGTAATAAAGTAATTCTTAGTATCGAGAATTAATGCGAAGCTTTGCGTTTGAATTTTGCTAGAAAAACAATTTGCACGGCCTTTCTCGGCCGGTCAGCCCAACGATAAATAGCAAGTGCACTTTTCAACGTTTACTTTGCAAGACGTACCGCAATAGTCGCGATATCTCGATCTCGGAAAGCGAGGAAGGCAGGCGAGACGGCAGAAGAAAGTGAAAACGAAAGATATGAAAATAAAAGATTATTTTTTGTGTTGTATTCCGTAGGAAGAATGATCAGGACGATGGAAGAATTTGCAGATTTTGTGTACGTGTAATGTGCGCGCGCGCGCGCGCGCGTGTGTATGTAATGTGTGTGTGTAAGGTGAAGCGGATCTGACACAAAATAGTCATATCAGTTTTTGCGGAGTATGCACGTTTTACGATATGATGTACCTCCTGAACGGCGGTGAATCATGCCTGGAAGCTTGGCTCTTCTCTGTTTGGGATCGCAGTATATATATATATATATATATATTCTTAGAAGAGAGAAGGGATTAAAAAAATAAAGCAGGGAAGATAAACTCGAGGGAGGCACACTGGACAAGATTCTGCAGCTGTACAGTTACGCGATTTGTATCGCATGGCATGCTACGGCGCCACGAATTCGTTGAGTTAACTAGAAGAACAAGAAATAATAGTGTCACACACAATGCTACTAATAGAATACAGTATATTGCGTTCTAGAGTTACTTAGGAGAATAAAATATTATTACCATTATTACATTATTATATATCGTTAGTACCGCTATTACGATTTTTGCAAAACTGGCTCAATATTGTAATATACGATTATCGGAACCTTTATCGAGTACCAAAATAAATAAGATTGCTTGCTAAGCTAAGAACAGAAAACTTCATTTCTCGATTCACGTCGAGTGCACTCGCGCTCTTTACGTGTGCGACGTTGTCATACGTCATCGTCCTTCTGTGTCAATTGTGTCATCGAAGAGGTTGAAAAAACTTTTTATGCTTTCGGTGATTCACGAGACATGTAAAAGCTTCGGTGGGAGCGTTGAATTAGATTAAAGTCATCGTACCATAAAATTGTTTATTTAAATTATGTCTTAAATCAATGTATAATTGTAGAAATCTATTGACGCTTAAAAGTTACGCTACCATTGTTTTTTACCATAATATAACATCTTTTTGTTGATATACGCCGCACATACCTAGACGGCAATACGATACAGCTACTATCATAGAAAAAGAGAAAAGGAAAAAACAAGAAGGAAGCTAATATCATCTCAACGAAACCAGATTGGCACTATCGCAAATCATACATTCGCGTCATGAACATAAAATTCGCGATGCGTCACTGGAAGAGAGACTCGATCGAAGGGGACATTCAACCTCCAGTCAGCGATGGAGAGATTACTCTAATTATGTAAAAAAGGTCGATTGATTACGCAACTTCCGATTACACCGGAGAAGTACATCTTACATCTCACTCAGCTTATTACATACAGCTCTCTCTCTCTCTCTCTCTCTCTCCCTTTTTTTTCTTTCTCTGCGTCTCAAGTACAAGTTTTTCGTTGTGTTGGGTAGAAAAAGGCAAGATGTCTAATACTGATGAAAAAGAAATTCTTCCAGAAACACTTTCGTAGATTTGATTTCTCCGGTAATTTGGGAATCTCGAAGATTTTAATTTAATTCATTTAATTAACAAGCTCGTACCTCGGTTCATCATAAATGTGAACGTGAACGAGACGGCGTCACTGGTCTCTCTCGTACTACTAACGTGCTAACGCGAAGCGCGCTTAGATTAATTGGTTCCTTTGCTGTCGTGCGCGATCACAAACGAATTACTTTATACAAGTTAATATAATATATGATCTGTTTTCTCTACCTAAAAATTTGGCTGTAAGATTGAATACGTATTTTCTATTTATTACGCGCGAATTACTCGTCACGGCGAATACCGTAGAGGGAAAGGAGATACACATCTACGCGACAGAGATAGATCGGTACAATTTAAATATTATACATAATTCACGTGGTATGCACCGATAGGTTTTCCATTGCGGTGCAAAATATATAATATAATCTAATTAGAAACTATATTATTACATCATATCTCACATTAATATATTAAAATACAATAATTATATACGTATAAAAAAACGATAACAAAGATTCATCAAACTTAACATCAATAAGTCTTGTTTAACGGAAAGATCATGAGCCATCCCTCGATGGCAATTGATCGAAAATTGTGAGTCATATTATCGAGATATACCTCCTTCCCCTCTACCATGAAACAGCAGAAGCTTGCATCCGGAAGTAGTCGAGCACGTAAAAAGTCGGCACTACCTATCGCAATAACGTAGCGATATGTACGAACATTCCAATCGTGGGCGCTTCCACGATTATTATCGCGTAAAAGACGATAGCGTTTCGCGTAAGTCAAAAAACGAGGGTAAAAAATGGACGGGATAAAGCACAGGCGATACGCCGACTCGCGAGGAGGGAAGGCATATGCAACGCACGGCCGCGTGCGCCGACACGCGTGCTCGCAATCGGGACACGAGATATACCTTGATCAATTAATCTACTTAATCTCTGGATAAAGTCAACACAGTAACGTAAGATCGACTTATCTCGTGTCTAGGACCCTCGCGCCTCGTGAACCTTCTCCGATATGGCACGACGTTGGTGCGATATGCAGGGTGTTTCCTCTAACTGTAGCACTTAGAATATCTCTGCTTCCTTTGATGATATGAAAAAAGTCAAAGGGCGAAAATTGTTCGATTCAAAGAGACTAGTACTCTGGTAAGAAAATTATTTTTTTAATGTGACCTTTCACAAGATGTCAAGGTCATGAACATTTTTTTAAACGAGATGGTATATTTTCCTTAACGAAATGACGTAGCTTGTAAAAAAACAAATTCAACCATACAGAATATGTTGACCTTCAAATGACTTTGAACCACAAAAATCACGTTTAGGAAAAGAAACTCTATTTCTTGTATGTATAACTACAAAGATATAAGGTGTTGTCGGAATATCGCGATAAACTTCATTTGCACGGAACATACTCAACGAATCATTTCCTGATCGCTGGATTGGACGTGGTGGAAGAATTTCTTGGCCGGCTCGATCACCAGATCTTACGCCTCTTGATTCTTTTCTTTGGGGACACCTAAAAACTGAAGTTTATCGCGATATTCCGACAACACCTGAAGATATGCGAGAAAGAATTCAGCGTGCGTGCACCGCAATTACTCCGGAATCTCTCAAAAACGTAAAACAATCGTTTACTCATCGAATTCGAAAGTGTATGGAAGTAAACGGTGATCGTTTCGAACATCTGTAAAAAAGGTACATCTTTGTAGTTATACATACAATAAATAGAGTTTCTTTTCCTAAACGTGATTTTTGTGGTTCAAAGTCATTTGAAGGTCAACATATTCTGTATGGTTGAATTTGTTTTTTTACAAGCTACATCATTTCGTTAAAGAAAATATACCATCTCGTTTAAAAAAATGTTCATGACCTTGACATCTTGTGAAAGGTCACATTAAAAAAATAATGTTCTTACCAGAGTACTAGTCTCTTTGAATCGAACAATTTTCGTCCTTTGACTTTTTTCATATCATCAAAGGAAGCAGAGATATTCTAAGTGCTACAGTTAGAGGAAACACCCTGTATACGATGAGAAAACCGATGGAGCACTCTTCCTACTCTCACGTGCGGAAATTGTCGCGGAAGAATTGGTGCGTTTTGGCAGTTTAATTTCTTCAGCGCGCGACGTAACGCGCGCGTCGCATAAATCAACCGACAAACGTTTCCTAGCATACTCGTTAACGCCGTTTCTCCGTCACTGGGACAAACACGCACGGAGCGTTTCGAGAGGAACGATATCTGAGAAGAGAGTGTCGATCGCAATGTCGACCGACACGCTGAAGGTTCTTACAAACTCGGAATCACAACTGCACTGAGATTCAACGTTTTGCATTTTTATCAGGATAATGATAATAACGTTAAATATTACACGGTAGTTGAATTACTTTTCCCTTCGTCGGCGTTCACAAATACTTATATTTTTACACTTATCTCGTACTTATATACTTTATATAATTTTTAGTCGTCGTGACACCGCGATTCAGTTCGGACTTGAATATACGTTTATCAAAATCATCTGATTCGACGACGACTCCTTACATTCATTTTATTCATCGACTTGACGGATCACTGATGACTATTCCTTTCGAAACACTCTGCATATGTATAAATCACTCGTAAGACCATACCGATGCTCCGACGTGAGCTCCGACGTGGCTATTGACAATCACCTAATACAAGTTAATCTTCTTCGTGATAGTCTTGCGGCACATGTGACAGGTCTTTAACGGCGCGGCGCAGTGCTCACATGCGCCGTGCCCGCAGAGAAACGCGACGTTACGGCGGCGCTCCATGCAGATGCTGCACATATTCGCCTCCTCGAGATCCGCGACCCTGGTCTCCAAGTAACGTAATCGTTCTAGATCTTTGTCTTTCTCTTTCTCCCTGTCGCCGATATCATCCTTTCGTTTGCCCTCCGATGTCAAGTCCTTCGATTTATCCTCCGAATTGGCTATAGAGACCTCGCCCGTCGCCAATTGGCCATCTAGAACACACAAAATATTTCAGGAAATTTTAGAGCATCTGTGAGAAGCTTCCAAAAAATTCCTCTTCCATGTTGCTTGCAATTCTGAGTCGATCAATCGATTACCTTGAATTGTTTGAGTTTTAACAACAGTATGGCCGCAACGCGCACAACCAACGAGTGTGACGCTGCTGGTGGGGTCGATTCGGTTCTCTTGCTTGGCATCCGTTATCACTCCCGAACAATCCCGGCATCCCGCAGCGTCGCCAGAACCGGCTATATTCTTCCTCGCGTCGCGCAGCCCTTCCGATATTGACATGTTATCCATGCAATACGTAAGTGGCTCCACGTAATCGCTCGGTGGATTGTTTTCTATTCTGCAAGGCGAATTATTTGTTAATGAGCTATCAAGTCGATTAATTACCCTTACTTCTCAAAAGTGCGTTGCGCAAGCCTAGCTTTCACAATTTGAAAGTTCCGTTTAAGTTCATACACTTGAAAAATTTTATAAAATAAGTCTCTTGATAAATAAGTGTTGCGTCATCTTACTCTAACTGCGTGCTGTGACTTTGGTATTGATACGATCGTAGAAGATCGGCGGACAGGGCGATCTGCGGATCAGTCTCCACGAGATCAATCGGCGTCTTCTCCTTATTATTTTTTGCCTGCTCGAGAAGTGTGCAGCTCCTGTCCACGCTCACTAGAAAACAAGCTAATGCTAATTCAGTCTTTGCGCCCTGCCTCGCCAGGTTCTGCCAAATCTGTCCAAAGAGAAGAAAGTTATTTGTCGAGAAGGATTGACAAGTCCACTGCGCTCTCTCTCGCGCGCGCGCGCGCAAGCTTTCGAGTGTCATACCGCGCATATAAGCGGCGATTCCCGACTACTTTCAGGCGTGGGCACGGCGGTTTGTTGATTCGGACTCTTGGCTATCGCGATGTGCAGCACGGTGTCGCCGTCCTCGTCCGTGCTGGCAATGTCCGCGTTGTGGTGTACCAATAGCTCAACGAGAGACCAGTGGCCCTGCGAGGTCGCCAGGTGCAGCGGTGTCTGCCGCCGGTTGTTGCGCAGGTCGACCTTGGCGCGGCCACCGTTCTGCGAAAGGAGAATGGCCGCGACTTCCCTGTGCCCGTTCAGCGCCGCCAGGTGCAAAGCTGCGAAGCCGTCCTCCTTCTTCACGTCCACCAAGTGTCGAGCACGAGTAACTAGCCTCTCCGTCGCACTGCGGATTTTACCAGTCAGTTAACCGTGGCTTGATCTAATCGGCAGATCTGGTTGAACCGTGTTGTATTATACGTACTGAGCGTTGCCCTTGAGTGCCGCGTGATGTAGGACGTTGAAGCCCCGTTTGTTCCTGAGCGTGAAGTCGATCCTCTCGCAGGCGCACAACGCGTCGATCACGTCGAGCGCGTCCTTCCCAATCGCATCGTGCAACGCTGTATCTCCGTAGGAATCCTGCAGATTAACGTCGCAGTGATAACGCAGCAGCACCTTTACGCATTGCGCGTGTTGCTTGTTAACGGCTACGTGCAGAGCGCTGCATCTGCCATTGTTAACGGCGTTGATAGCGGCGCCTTGCGACAGCAGCAGCTCCATTATTTCCGGCTGATTACTGCTCAATTTAGAAGGCAGAAGGTCGATGCAGTTAATGTTACGCAACTTGGTATTATCGATGTTATTGTTATTAATTAACATTATTAATCAACTTGATCTCCACGTACCCAAACGCCGCATAATGCAAGGGCGTATCACCGTCCTCGTCGACCGCTCGCAGGGAGGCGCCGGCGTCCAAAAGAAGGGTGCATAGCTCGCGCTGGCCTTGATGTGCGGCCACTTGCAGGCACGTTTTCCTACCGCCACCAGGAGCGCGCGCATCCACCCGTCCCGGGTACTTCTTCAGGAATTCTCGCACGGCGGCCACGCCGGCTTCACCCCTGGCTGCGTCCCTCAGTAGCTTTTCTACCTCGCTGTCGGTGCCGTCCACTGTATCATGGGCACAGATTAGGTAAGCCAATTGCAATATGAAGCAATATAAAATATGATGGGACTTTACGTCATGTTAGTTTTATTAGGAGTGTGATTTAGTTTTGAGGGTTTTGCAAAAGATGGCTGTAGTGTCAATTTGTTCCAATAGCTGTTTCCGATATCTGTTGTTTCTTACAGTGTTGACATTATCCATGACATTAGGTAGCATTATAGCAATAGATGCAATAACAGTCCTGTTTATATCATCGTAAAAATGCAACTTCCGAAAGAGCATTTTCCACATGCGTTGCTTTTGTTTTTTAATCAAAAGAAAACAGCGGCTGATGGTTATAGAATTCTTGTGGAAACTTATGGTGATTCTGCCCCATCAATTAAGACGTGTGAATACTGGTTTGACGCTTTAAAAGTGGTGATACTGATGTGAAGGACAAAGAACGCTCGGGACAACCAAGAAAGCTTGAAAATGCAGATTTGCAAGCATTATTGGACGAAAATCCAACACGATCCACTTCAGAACTTGCCAGAGAATTAAATGTTGATCGTACAACAGTTACCAAACATTTACATGAAATGGGAAAACTTCAGAAAGAAGGGAAATGGGTTCGACATCAATTATCGGAAAGTGCCATTTGAGCATTTGCATTTCGTTGATCGTCAGGCAAAAAAAGAAGAGTCTTTTGTCTCGGATTGTTACTGGGGATAAAAAGTGGATCTATTTTGATAATCCGAAACGCGGAAAATCATGGGTGGATCCAGGCGAACCATCAACATCCACTCCGAGACGCAATATTCACGGTTGAAAAGTAATGCTCTGTATTTGGTGGGATAGTGTATTATGAGCTGTTAAATCCGCACGAGACTGTCACGGCTGATCGTTATCAACACCAATTGTACAAGTTGAAGCAAGCATTGGACGAAAAACGACCACCAATTGCGAGTAAACGACGGAAAGTGATTCTTCTTCGTGACAACGCTCGACCTCACGTTGCGTTATCAGTGAAACAAACACTATTAGAGCTTGAATGGCAAGTCTTCTCCGGACATTGCTCCATGCGATTATTATTTGTTCCGGTCGATGCAACACGCTTTAGAGGATACACACTTTGATAATTTGGAAGAAGTGCGAAAATTCGTCGACGAATGGATCAACTGAAAAGAAGAGTCATTTTATCGTGGTGGAATCCATCTCTTGCCAGAGCATTAAATGTTGATCGTACAACAGTTGCCAAACATTTACATGAAATGGGAAAAATTCAGAAAGGGAAATGGGTTCGACATCAATTATCGGAAAGTGCCATTTGAGCATTTGCATTTCGTTGATCGTCAGGCAAAAAAAGAAGAGTCTTTTGTCTCGGATTGTTACTGGGGATGAAAAGTGGATCTATTTTGATAATCCGAAACGCGGAAAATCATGGGTGGATCCAGGCGAACCATCAACATCCACTCCGAGACGCAATATTCACGGTTCAAAAGTAATAGTGTACTATGAGCTGTTAAATCCGCACGAAACTGTCACGGCTGATCGTTATCGACACCAATTGTACAAGTTGAAGCAAGCATTGGACGAAAAACGACCACCAATTGCGAGTAAACGACGGAAAGTGATTCTTCTTCGTGACAACGCTCGACCTCACGTTGCGTTATCAGTGAAACAAACACTATTAGAGCTTGAATGGCAAGTCTTCTCCGGACATTGCTCCATGCGATTATTATTTGTTCCGGTCGATGCAACACGCTTTAGAGGATACACACTTTGATAATTTGGAAGAAGTGCGAAAATTCGTCGACGAATGGATCAACTGAAAAGAAGAGTCATTTTATCGTGGTGGAATCCATCTCTTGCCAGAGCATTAAATGTTGATCGTACAACAGTTGCCAAACATTTACATGAAATGGGAAAAATTCAGAAAGGGAAATGGGTTCGACATCAATTATCGGAAAGTGCCATTTGAACATTTGCATTTCGTTAATCGCCAGGCAAAAAAAGAAGAGTCTTTTGTCTCGGATTATTACTGGGGATGAAAAGTGCATCTATTTTGATAATCCCAAATGCAGAAAATCATGGGTGGATCCAGGCGAACCATCAACATCCACTCCGAGACGCAATATTCACGGTTCAAAAGTAATAGTGTACTATGAGCTGTTAAATCCGCACGAGACTGTCACGGCTGATCGTTATCAACACCAATTGTACAAGTTGAAGCAAGCATTGGACGAAAAACGACCACCAATTGCGAGTAAACGACGGAAAGTGATTCTTCTTCGTGACAACGCTCGACCTCACGTTGCGTTATCAGTGAAACAAACACTATTAGAGCTTGAATGGCAAGTCTTCTCCGGACATTGCTCCATGCGATTATTATTTGTTCCGGTCGATGCAACACGCTTTAGAGGATACACACTTTGATAATTTGGAAGAAGTGCGAAAATTCGTCGACGAATGGATCAACTGAAAAGAAGAGTCATTTTATCGTGGTGGAATCCATCTCTTGCCAGAGCATTAAATGTTGATCGTACAACAGTTGCCAAACATTTACATGAAATGGGAAAAATTCAGAAAGGGAAATGGGTTCGACATCAATTATCGGAAAGTGCCATTTGAGCATTTGCATTTCGTTGATCGTCAGGCAAAAAAAGAAGAGTCTTTTGTCTCGGATTGTTACTGGGGATGAAAAGTGGATCTATTTTGATAATCCGAAACGCGGAAAATCATGGGTGGATCCAGGCGAACCATCAACATCCACTCCGAGACGCAATATTCACGGTTCAAAAGTAATAGTGTACTATGAGCTGTTAAATCCGCACGAAACTGTCACGGCTGATCGTTATCGACACCAATTGTACAAGTTGAAGCAAGCATTGGACGAAAAACGACCACCAATTGCGAGTAAACGACGGAAAGTGATTCTTCTTCGTGACAACGCTCGACCTCACGTTGCGTTATCAGTGAAACAAACACTATTAGAGCTTGAATGGCAAGTCTTCTCCGGACATTGCTCCATGCGATTATTATTTGTTCCGGTCGATGCAACACGCTTTAGAGGATACACACTTTGATAATTTGGAAGAAGTGCGAAAATTCGTCGACGAATGGATCAACTGAAAAGAAGAGTCATTTTATCGTGGTGGAATCCATCTCTTGCCAGAGCATTAAATGTTGATCGTACAACAGTTGCCAAACATTTACATGAAATGGGAAAAATTCAGAAAGGGAAATGGGTTCGACATCAATTATCGGAAAGTGCCATTTGAGCATTTGCATTTCGTTGATCGTCAGGCAAAAAAAGAAGAGTCTTTTGTCTCGGATTGTTACTGGGGATGAAAAGTGGATCTATTTTGATAATCCGAAACGCGGAAAATCATGGGTGGATCCAGGCGAACCATCAACATCCACTCCGAGACGCAATATTCACGGTTCAAAAGTAATAGTGTACTATGAGCTGTTAAATCCGCACGAAACTGTCACGGCTGATCGTTATCGACACCAATTGTACAAGTTGAAGCAAGCATTGGACGAAAAACGACCACCAATTGCGAGTAAACGACGGAAAGTGATTCTTCTTCGTGACAACGCTCGACCTCACGTTGCGTTATCAGTGAAACAAACACTATTAGAGCTTGAATGGCAAGTCTTCTCCGGACATTGCTCCATGCGATTATTATTTGTTCCGGTCGATGCAACACGCTTTAGAGGATACACACTTTGATAATTTGGAAGAAGTGCGAAAATTCGTCGACGAATGGATCAACTGAAAAGAAGAGTCATTTTATCGTGGTGGAATCCATCTCTTGCCAGAGCATTAAATGTTGATCGTACAACAGTTGCCAAACATTTACATGAAATGGGAAAAATTCAGAAAGGGAAATGGGTTCGACATCAATTATCGGAAAGTGCCATTTGAACATTTGCATTTCGTTGATCGCCAGGCAAAAAAACAAGAGTCTTTTGTCTCGGATTATTACTGGGGATGAAAAGTGCATCTATTTTGATAATCCCAAATGCAGAAAATCATGGGTGGATCCAGGCGAACCATCAACATCCACTCCGAGACGCAATATTCACGGTTCAAAAGTAATAGTGTACTATGAGCTGTTAAATCCGCACGAGACTGTCACGGCTGATCGTTATCGACACCAATTGTACAAGTTGAAGCGAGCATTGGACGAAAACCGACCACCAATTGCGAGTAAACGACGGAAAGTGATTCTTCTTCGTGACAACGCTCGACCTCACGTTGCGTTATCAGTGAAACAAACACTATTAGAGCTTGAATGGCAAGTCTTCTCCGGACATTGCTCCATGCGATTATTATTTGTTCCGGTCGATGCAACACGCTTTAGAGGATACACACTTTGATAATTTGGAAGAAGTGCGAAAATTCGTCGACGAATGGATCAACTGAAAAGAAGAGTCATTTTATCGTGGTGGAATCCATCTCTTGCCAGAGCATTAAATGTTGATCGTACAACAGTTGCCAAACATTTACATGAAATGGAAAAACTTCAGAAAGAAGGGAAATGGGTTCGACATCAATTATCGGAAAGTGCCATTTGAGCATTTGCATTTCGTTGATCGTCAGGCAAAAAAAGAAGAGTCTTTTGTCTCGGATTGTTACTGGGGATGAAAAGTGGATCTATTTTGATAATCCGAAACGCGGAAAATCATGGGTGGATCCAGGCGAACCATCAACATCCACTCCGAGACGCAATATTCACGGTTCAAAAGTAATAGTGTACTATGAGCTGTTAAATCCGCACGAGACTGTCACGGCTGATCGTTATCGACACCAATTGTACAAGTTGAAGCGAGCATTGGACGAAAACCGACCACCAATTGCGAGTAAACGACGGAAAGTGATTCTTCTTCGTGACAACGCTCGACCTCACGTTGCGTTATCAGTGAACAAACACTATTAGAGCTTGAATGGAAAGTCTTCTCCGGACATTGCTCCATGCGATTATTATTTGTTCCGGTCGATGCAACACGCTTTAGAGGATACACACTTTGATAATTTGGAAGAAGTGCGAAAATTCGTCGACGAATGGATCAACTGAAAAGAAGAGTCATTTTATCGTGGTGGAATCCATCTCGTGCCAGAAAGATGGGAAAAAGTTATAGAAAACGAAGGAAAATATTTTGATGAAGGTATTCATTCATTATCATATTTAAATACATGCGTTTTTGAGCAAAAAAGACCCTCAAAACTAAATCACACCCCTAATACATAAAAACGTACCCGTGCGATCTCTGTTCCCGTTATCATGCGTGACAGCCGCGGCATTCGCACCGGCAGATACAGGGACAACACTCAGTGGGTTGAACGTCCACGTATGACCGTCCAGCGCCACGCGCAGGTCGCCATCGGAATAGATCTTTATGACCTTGCCGGTTTTCCCTAAAGCCTGGAATAATCGTAAACTCAAGGATATTTCTCAAAACTATTCGCCACTTGTATCGCTCGTACCAAATGTGCAACTAACATTTTTCATCACATCTATCCATTCACCGTGGCCACGCTGGTAATGCTTGACGGCACTCAAGTCGCTCTTTACGCGGACTATATCTCCGAGGGAAAAGGCGTCCTTAGCGGTAACCTTGGTCAGAGCACCTGGATGAAAGGTCCACCTGTTGTTGCAACCTTCGTACTGCACGCGAACGTCCCCCTTGTCCGTAATTCGGTGTACCGTGCCAATCTGGAGATTCAAGTTAGAATTAATATCAATTAATTCCAAAATTTATGAGAACAATCCTAATATGAGGACAATAAAATTGCTCGTGTCATTAAATTGCGATACCTTTCCTATGTAATCAGCCATTCGCGGATTCCATCCACCATGGCCGTCCTGCATCTCCTTCAAGGTATCGATCTCGATCAGCACCTTCACCTTATCACCAACATTAAATGTTAGATGGTGTGGACTAGATGTGACACTGGAAACACCGTTTCCGGTCGGTGTCGAGCTGTTTCCGTTGTCCGGCACGGTCAAGACAGGCTGGCCGAGCAGCGGAAGGTGGTCCTTGTAATAGGTACCAGCTTTAGCTTCCTCTACGTAACATAGGTCCACGCAGCCTTTGTAGCCCAGACGGTACACGTTGGTGCTACCTGTGGACCACGTAACAGTCGCGACGGAACGGCTGCTCTCGTTATCCCAGCCACGTATGTCCATCACCCTACCAGTCTTTCCTGAAATATTCGGTGAATCAGATCGGAGGAACGTGTCATCGTGCAATCAATTCGATAAACTGAATTAAACGGAGTACGAGCGTACCACGACCGCCATCCTGATTGCCCCACTCCCAATCCGGTCCACGAACAACCTTTGCCCCTACAAAGATCCCCTTCAAAGGTATCTTGCTACAATCTTCTCTTGGCCCCAATTGAACTCTGCGTTTAGTCAAAAACGTGAACACCACTTGCGACAATTATCAAGGTTGATAACGTAAGCTTTATTAAAATGCACAGGTACTAACCCCACAGAATTAGCTGTCTGAAATCGCAGGAACGTGTGACTCAATTCGTGCACGTTAGCCATGTAACACTGGGTGCACAGATCGTAGTCGAAGCACTGGGAACACTTCCACCTAATGCCGACTATCCCGTGTCTCTTGCAACCGTCGCAGATGATGTTAGTGTGCTTGACGCCGGCAGCCGCGTTGTCAAACACCAACAAGTCGTAAGCACCCTGGTATCCGATCCTATAATTACTCCTAGCGCCATGGTCCCACTGAACGATAACTGTCTTGTCTGGCGTTCGATCGGCAGGATTCGGACTGGAGGCCGAGTTACCGGTGGATGGTGGTTTGCCAATCTCCACTACTGTCCCGGCATGACCCTCACCTCCATCTTGATCGTCCCATTTCCAATCCTGGCCGCGCACAACTCGCAAACCAACTTCTAACATCTCCAGATATATAAAATTTGGCTTCTAATCCTGCAACAAAATATAGTACATACATACATACATCAGAAGTCCCATTGTATTAAGAAAATTCTTTCTGTCTAAGCGTAGAATAGCCAAGTCAACAACCACTCTTGGAAAAAATAAGAAACAACATCGTCGAGCCTTGATTTTGGTTAGTCCAATTGATGCTCCAAAGGCTTCAAAACACTTTCTTTCCTTCTTTTTACTTGAAAGAAAAAAAAGGATAATATTCTAGAGCATCTGGACAGCCTTTGAAACACACTGACACCCTGAACATGTGTCTTTCAAGCTACTCAAGAACTGTCATGTCTCTGCATGGTTTGCGCGCTGCCAGGCGAAGAAACGTTAGAAGCGTTACGCGAATCCGACGATTCTAACTGCAGAGATGCGCTCGTTGCGCAGTTTCCTGGCAGGACGTGCCGATCAGATACTCCTGCAGGACACAGTTGGAGCGCGCGACCAGTCCAAACTTCGTACTTTGGCCTTACATTTGCAGATTATTAGATCGTGCTGGTGACGTAGGTAGTTTCAAGCTAGGAAGTCTGCTTGGAAGAAATGCAAAAATGTATTGACGTACCTGAGGAAAGGCGCGAGCTCGATCGTGCGGGCGCTCGTATGAATCATATGCGGCGGAGCGGCGGCGCAATTGATAATCCGCGAGACCGTGCCTGGCAGGCACTGGCGAGACGCGTGCTATAGCTGCGACCGGGCGTGGGGAAGAGCGAGCATTACGCAGCATCATCGCCGAGGGGGTTACGTGCGCTCCATGGCCGGAAGAGGCGACGGCAACGACGACGACGATCGTGACGACGATGACGATGGACTCCCAGCTACGTTCTCGCGCTACTGACCACCGACTGTAACCTCTCTTACCCACGGTCTTCCATGCAGGTCTGGAAACTACCCCTAATTTCAGTGGTGGGAGTATGGCCGCTTTTCGAAGACACATTTAGTTTCTAGCATAACCACTACTCGTCGCTGTCATCGATGTCCGCAGATAAATATAACCTGAAAACCGGAGATAAGAACCCACGTGTGTTCATGACTCTCATTGAAAAACGGTTATTGACTACAAAAGTTATCGAAACGTTTATTGAAATGACGAAATGGTGTGCGGTACCGACTTGCAAGACCGGCAGTAGAACCGAGCAGAAACGTTCTTTACTTCGAGTGCCGAAAGACATTGTTACTTGGAAAAAGTGGGAAAAAGCTATTACCCGCAAAAATAAAATAAAGAGATAAAGGACAGATTTAAACATAAAATCTTGATGGAAAAAATATAATAAAATTTTGCTAAAATGTATTTGAAAATCTCTATCAATTGATCCCGGTTCATTATCATTTCATCATAAATTTTCAAACTTGGAATATTAGATATAAAATTTATAATCAAATACGAAAATTTCTAATAAAATATAAAAATTTATGATGAAATGTTAATGAATCGAGGTCAATTGACAGAGAGTTCCAAATACATTTCTAAAAATTTTATTACATTTTTTTCCATCACGGAAGGATTCGTTTTTATTCACACTTAATTTTGAGAGTAAAAACTCAATTTTATTTCATATACATATTTCCCTAATTCATTTATAGTCTTAAATTATTTAAAGCGTTATTAATTTATCATATTGTTTTGTGAAGACTGCGAGTGGAATAAAGACGGACAGATATTCCCCCGGCCTCTGACGTCCCTCATCCGCCTGCGAACATCGATCGCACCGCCTCTAGTGGCTACTAAAGAAATAAAAAGTGACACAAAATGATCCATCTCCACCTCTGAAGTTTCCAGACCTGTATATAAGACCTTGCTCTTAAGGGGATGCTGGAGCTGCTAGTGAACTTCTTCGCGATGGTGCTGCCATCGCACAATATTTGCACAATAAAATGTTTTTTTTACAAAAATTTGGCAATTTGTACGCACAAAATCGCTGTTGAGCGGTGTTTGGACACAATTAAGGAATATGAGACTGCTTTTCGAAGTGACTTTAGAAGCGTCATAAAAGAGAATTCTGTGTTTTCCTTTAGGATTAGAGGTTAGAATACAGGAGAACACAGAATTCTCTTTTATGACGCTTCTAAAGTCACTTCGAAAAGCATCCTCATATTCCTTAATTGTGTCCAAACACCGCTCAACAGCGATTTTGTGCGTACAAATTGCCAAATTGTTGTAAAAAGCATTTTATTGTGCAAATATTGTGCGATGGCAGCACCATTGCGAAGAAGTTCACTAGCAGCTCCAGCATCCCCTTAAGGGGAAGCTGGAGTTGCTAGTGAACTATTTTTTCACTATAGCGATGGTAATTGCAGTTTCAAAAATTCTCTTTATTGCTTGTGCAGAATAGAAAATCCTTTTCCACAAATGAAGTATAGATAGAAAGCCCGCTCTACAGGACTTTATATTCAAAATGGAAAAGAGTTAGAAAAGACAAATGCAAGTTTTTAACTTTTTTCCATTTTGAATATAAAGTCCTGTAGAGCGGACTTTCTATCTGTACTTCATTTGTGGAAAAGGATTTTTTATTCTGCACAAGCAATAAAAAGAATTTTTGAAACTGCAATTACCATCGCTATAGTGAAAAAATAGTTCACTAGCAACTCCAGGATCACCTTAAGGGGAAGCTGGAGTTGCTAGTGAACTATTTTTTCACTATAGCGATGGTAATTGCAGTTTCGAAAATTCTCTTTATTGCTTGTGCAGAATAAAAAATCCTTTTCCACAAATGAAGTAGAGGTAGAAAGAAAGTCCGCTCTACAAGACTTTACATTCAAAATGGAAAAAAGTTAGAAAAGACAAATGCAAGTTTTTAACTTTTTTCCATTTTGAATATAAAGTCCTGTAGAGCGGACTTTCTATCGGTACTTCATTTGTGGAAAAGGATTTTTTATTCTGCACAAGCAATAAAAAGAATTTTTGAAACTGCAATTACCATCGCTATAGTGAAACAATAGTTCACTAGCAACTCCAGGATCACCTTAAGGGGAAGCTGGAGTTGCTAGTGAACTATTTTTTCACTATAGCGATGGTAATTGCAGTTTCGAAAATTCTCTTTATTGCTTGTGCAGAATAAAAAATCCTTTTCCACAAATGAAGTATAGGTAGAAAGAAAGTCCGCTCTACAAGACTTTACATTCAAAATGGAAAAAAGTTAGAAAAGACAAATGCAAGTTTTTAACTTTTTTCCATTTTGAATATAAAGTCCTGTAGAGCGGACTTTCTTTCTATCTATACTTCATTTGTGGAAAAGGATTTTTTATTCTGCACAAGCAATAAAGAGAATTTTTGAAACTGCAATTACCATCGCTATAGTGAAAAAATAGTTCACTAGCAACTCCAGGATCACCTTAAGGGGAAGCTGGAGTTGCTAGTGAACTATTTTTTCACTATAGCGATGGTAATTGCAGTTTCAAAAATTCTTTTTATTGCTTGTGCAGAATAAAAAATCCTTTTCCACAAATGAAGTATAGGTAGAAAGAAAGTCCGCTCTACAAGACTTTACATTCAAAATGGAAAAAAGTTAGAAAAGACAAATGCAAGTTTTTAACTTTTTTCCATTTTGAATATAAAGTCCTGTAGAGCGGACTTTCTTTCTATCTATACTTCATTTGTGGAAAAGGATTTTTTATTCTGCACAAGCAATAAAGTGAATTTTCGAAACTGCAATTACCATCGCTATAGTGAAAAAATAGTTCACTAGCAACTCCAGCATTCCCTTAAGCCTTCGGCAGCCAGCGCGACGCGGTTCGCGACGCGCGATACGCAACGTGCGATATCCAATGAGCGTACAGCTTTTCCATAAACACTGTACGCTCATTGGATATTGCACGTCGCATATCGCGCATCGCGTGTCGCGTCGCGCTGGTGTGCCGGAGGTCTTACCCGCATCCATTGACGATGGCGCCTCTATACAAAGCTCGGCGATAAAGAAGATAGCTTTGACGTGTGCAGGAGTAGAAATTTTTTCCGACGAACATGACGTTCCCTGAGGAACGTTCTTCGTTGATTGCAATTGAATTTGTCTTTCCTCTCAATGGGCGAGTAATTGCATTGCGTATCTCTCGTGATTAATGTTCTATATATGTATGTACTTTGATTATAACCGAAGGATGCGGATTTAGAAAAATAATCGAGCTTTGGCGACGTCGAAGTTAAAGCAGCCAGTAACTATGTTTCTATTGTTAGTCGTATGCACTAGCTCTCAATATTCGTCGTAACCTATCATTTTTTTTAACGAATTCTTAATCTGATGTGAAGTTGTTCAAATGTGCTGCTGGCTCACTTGTTCAATTGCTGCGCGCGCGCGCGCGTCCGCGTGTAGGTTGAATAATCATTTCTGCAAGATATTTTGATTATGTATTTTATATATTATATATATATATATATATATATGACTCACAAAACATTATTATTGAAGCAAAATAAGAGGAACTGTAAACAACATTAATATATAATGGAATAACTCACATCTTTGACTATATACCTATGGACTGTTAATGGGCAGCCATTGTGCGATCCAAGATCTCAGCGCCACCAGGTACCAACGGCCAAACCAAAAACTAATAATCATATATTTCGTGAACATTGTTTTAAGAATATAATATTCACATTCTCTTATACTACAATATAAAACAAAATATTCATGGTCATTGTATTAATATGATTTTTAAATGCTTTTTGAACAGTAAAATTGTTGCACTTTTCATATTAAATTGCAAAATAACTTCAAATTTTTTTCTTACTTACAATAAAGCATTAGGTACATGAGAATGTAGTACAATAAAGTATATTTAAAAGGAAAAAATTAAGAAAATAAAAACGTAATCTTAAGAGACTAGAAATCAGTTTTATTATACACAAGCATCCCCCGTCACGCGGGCTTCGCCCGCGATATTATGTGTAGAATTAAATAAAAACACATTTTACCCCTTCTCACCCGTTAGGGGTGGAATTTCGGAAAACCCACCCTTAATGAGCACCTACGTACTAGTAGGAATATACCCTTAAAATTTCAAGTCGATAGATGCAGTGGTTCGGGCTGCACGTTGATGAGTCAGTGAGTGGTAGTTGGCTTATATATATATAGATTACACTTACTGCCCTTTGAACAAAATTAGTTTTGTAAAATCTTTACGGACATATTTTACACGTAAGTTACGTGTCAATTCTTTGCCAAACCAATATAACTTTATTTTTAAATAAAACTCTATTATTGTTTTTATCATTTTATGTTTGTGATTTTCTAATAAATCATTATCTAATACGTGCGCGTCAAAATTGGTAAAAAGATTTTGGACATTTATATTTCTTATTACGTGCAAAGTCATTCTTTGAAATGCGTGTTTTATTTTCTATTCTATAAATATTAAATATTTTTTCTGTAGTGCTCGTTATTGTATGAGGTATGACCTCAATGATTAATCGACGTCCGTTCGTAAGTAAGTAAGGAGAAACCTTTCAGATTCAAGGATCTGTGCATCATCAACAACCGGAATTGCGGACCGATAATCGCAGAGAATTTAAGGAACCAAGTGTGAATTCTTTATTTCGAGACGATTTTTGTATTCCTGTTTTGGCTTTGTATCGTGTGATTGTACATGATTTGATACAACAATAACGAACCATTTTGTTTTCACTTAGAATTTGTCACTATAACACCTCACATGCGTCATGAAACCACAGAACAAATGCTTCAGTCAAAGGTATATGTACGACTATTAGTTCTTGGCTTGGCCGTTGGGACGTGGGTGCGCTGAGATCTTGGATCGCGTAAAGTCACTAGATTGATAAAGTACCGCAATCCGTGGTAAAATACGTGGAATAAAAATGGCGTTGGAAGTGTATTTAGTGCAAACATGCAATTATCAACACACCAAGTGCAATTCTACGAAGCAGCGTTGCGTTGTATCTCCATTGAGAAAGGTTACGTATTGTGATAGATGTGAAGAGAACATAATTGTGATGAAAACACCGTGCAGTTGCAATTAAAATGGCGGATGATTGCGGTACTTTATCTATCTAGTGACTTTAGGATCGCGTCTTTTACATTACCTAAGTGGCAACGTTAGCAGTCCATAGGTATATAGTCAAAGCTTCACATCAAATACGTCAGATGACCGCGGTCCACTCAGCGCTACAAATGCTGTAAAACGCTATCTTTTGAAGCGTTTGTAGCGCTAAGTAGACCGCGACTATGCCGAACATAGCTGCGCAGAAAACACCTGAGAAGGATCACGTTGACAGACAACCGGCCGCAGGTTCAACAGATTGGTTTGAACTTTCGGTGGAACAAGGTTTTCGTCCGTGCGTTATATTATATCGATTATCACGATGTACAGACCGGCTGGCATGTCCGACGACGAGGACGACGACGACGAAGGTTTCTCTTTTGGAGATGTACGATCGAGTAATATACAGTCTCTGTAATAAATAAACTGTACCTAATTGCTTCGTGCTTTGTTTTCCTCCTAGGATAAGTATTGTACGGTGGTCAATGTGCCGGACGAAATCGGTGTAAAAGAAACGTTCGATGATGTTTACTATCTACGCGAGGAAGAGGAGCGTGAGCTCGAATCTCATGTTATAAACGCCTGCATAAAAGGAGATATAAAAACAGTACAAGAGTATCATGAACGTAAGCGTTGTTATAAACAGTTCTTTGCAATCGGATTGTAAAATCAGCAAATTAAAAATTTCATTTCTATTATTTATGTTTATTATAATTTGTACTGAGATTTATAAACAAAATTTGAGATTTTAAGTGCATCGTGAGGAGTCTTGAATTTTGTTTAAACTATTAAATTCTTATGTAACGATTATAATATATAATGTACAAATTATTACATATATTGAATGTACAGAGCACGATATTAACAAAAATTTGCACACTGGGTGGACTCTGTTATTATATGCTACTTCGTCTGTGGAACCAGAGTTGGTAGAACATTTGTTGAATCATGATGCGGATCCTAATAAGCATAAAGGTATGGATTTGTGCTATTGTTTTATCTGTTGTCTTAAGCTTCATGCAAATTGAATTCTGTAGAAGGATTTACGCCTCTTATGGCACTCTGCAATTCCACGAGGGGTACGCCTGAAAAATCTCTTAGATGCCTTGAACTTTTACTAGAAGCTAAAGCTACCGTGAATGTCGTAAATAAACACAGGTAGATTTGAGACTATATAAATTTCCTTCCGTGTGTTCTTAATAATTATTGATATTGTTATTTAATAGCGACAAATTTTGATAATAACAATCTTACAGGGAAACAGCTCTAATGTATGCTTGCAAGTCTCAAGATACGGAATTTGTTGCCGAGCTTATAAAGCACGTAAAAGACGTCAACGTTTCTGATAGCGACGGGAAGACCGTAAGTTTTGTTAGAAATACCGAGGTTTAGCCTATTAATTCCATTACATATATTATTAATTCCATTACAGGCATTGCGCTACGCCACTGAAGCTAATAAACCCGATACTGTGAAAATTCTTTTGGAGCACAAGGCAGATATCACGGTGATAGACAGATATAGTACATGTGTCAGCGATGTCGCGGATACAAAAGGATTCAAAGAAGTAATCGACATCAGCCACTCGCGAACAAAGTAACATTGCTTTTAATTTCCAATTTCTAACTTGGATTTCTTTTCATGTTATAGATATCGGCTCTACTAGGGGGCCAAGAAGAGGAATCAGACTTTTGTGAAATATTCCGGGTGAACACTTGGAAGGATCTATTTCCGGATTTGTATCCTAGAGATACTACGAACACTTTAGATTACGATATATCACTGATGCTGGAAGGGATGGGCTTGGCAAGTTATCGCACGCTCTTTCGAGGAATGGATCTCGAGACCTTCTTGCAGTTAACGGAGGACGATCTTCGCCGTTTAGGGATCAACATTTCAGTGCACATAGCAGATTTCATGCACGGTCTTGGGAGATTTCACAGTGGAAAGTGGCATGTGAACAGTCTCGGCCGCGTTAGGAAAAATCAACCATATACGTATGTTATATTGTTTTATTGGGTTGGCCAAAAAGTAATTGCGTTTTTTTCCAATAGATGGACATACATGTCTTGAAATGTAACTAACTTCATTCTAAACCACAAATTCATTATGTAGGTTAACAACTCACAGTTCAAGCTTGTTTTACAAAAAGAAAGTACACGATTTCGTTAACAATTGTTTGTTTGCCGTCGATTTCAAAATGGAAAATCAAAAAGAACATTTTCCTCATATTTTGTTTTATTACTTCCGAAAAGGGAAAAACGCTGTGCAAGCTCATAAAAAGTTATGTCATGTATATGGCGAAGATGCTTTAAAACTGCGGCAGTGTCAAAATTGGTTTGCTAAATTTCGATCTGCAGATTTTAATGTGAAAGATGCACCATGCTCAGGAAGACCAATCGAAATTGATGGCAAAATAAAGGCACTGATCGATTCGAATCGGCGTTTAACGACACGAGAGATTGCTGAGAATCTTAACATATCGAAATCGAGTGTTGAGAACCATTCAAAACGACTTGGATACATTAGTAAGCTCGATATTTGGGTACCACATGAGCTCAAAGAAATTCATCTCACTAAGCGTATTGACATCTGCGATTCTCTTTTGAAACGTGAGGAAAATGATCCATTTTTGAAACGTATAACAGGCGACGAAAAATGGATCGTCTACAACAACGTCAAACGAAAAAGATGGTGGAGCAAGCGTGATGAACCTGCTGAAAGCACTTGAAAAGCAGATATTCACCAAAGAAAGATTATGCTGTCAGTCTGGTGGGACTGTGTATTTTGAGCTGCTTGCAAGGAATCAAACCATTCATTCAGACGTATACTGTCGTCAACTGGATAAATTAAATGATGCCATCGAACAGAAACGTCGAGAATTGGTGAATCGCAAAGGTGTTGTGTTTCACCATGATAACGCTAGACCACGTACAAGTTTGGTCACTCGTGAAAAATTGTTGCAGCTTGGATGGGACGTGTTACCACATCCACCATATTCGCCAGACCTGGCACCATCAGATTACCATTCATTTCGTTCTTTGCAAAACGCCTTGAATGGTAAAACCTTTACTGCTGATGAGGATATCAAATCGTTGTTGGAATTGTTTTTTGCTGAAAAAGATAAGAACTTTTTTGAGCGCGTAATCATGAAGTTGCCTGAAAAATGGCAAAAGATAATCAAACGAAATGGACAATATATTGTTTAATAAAGTTTTTGTTTCCCATGAAAAATTCGCCTTTTATTTATATTTAAAAAAACACAATTACTTTTTGGTCAACCCAATATATGGCGAAGATGCTTTAAAACTGCGGCAGTGTCAAAATTGGTTTGCTAAATTTCAATCTGGAGATTTTAATGTGAAAGATGCACCACGCTCAGGAAGGCCAATCGAAATTGATGACAAAATAAAGGCACTGATCGATTCCAATCGGCATTTAACGACACGAGAGATTGCTGAGAATCTTAACATATCGAAATCGAGTGTTGAAAACCATTCAAAACGACTTGGATACATTAGTAAGCTCGATATTTGGGTACCACGTGAGCTCAAAGAAATTCATCTCACTGAGCGTATTGACATCTGCGATTCTCTTTCGAAACGTGAGGAAAATGATCGATTTTTGAAACGTATGATAACAGGCGACGAAAAATGGATCGTCTACAATAACGTCAAACGAAAAAGATGGTGGAGCAAGCGTGATGAACCCGCTGAAAGCACTTGAAAAGCAGATATTCACCAAAGAAAGATTATGCTGTCAGTCTGGTGGGACTGTGTATTTTGAGCTGCTTGCAAGGAATCAAACCATTCATTCAGACGTATACTGTCGTCAACTGGATAAATTAAATGATGCCATCGAACAGAAACGTCGAGAATTGGTGAATCGCAAAGGTGTTGTGTTTCACCATGATAACGCTAGACCACGTACAAGTTTGGTCACTCGTGAAAAATTGTTGCAGCTTGGATGGGACGTGTTACCATGATGTTACCACATCCACCATATTCGCCAGACCTGGCACCATCAGATTACCATTCATTTCGTTCTTTGCAAAACGCCTTGAATGGTAAAACCTTTACTGCCGATGAGGATATCAAATCGTTGTTGGAATTGTTTTTTGCTGAAAAAAATAAGAACTTTTTTGAGCGCGGAATCATGAAGTTGCCTGAAAAATGGCAAAAGATAATCAAACGAAATGGACAATATATTGTTTAATAAAGTTTTTGTTTCCCATGAAAAATTCGCCTTTTATTTATATTTAAAAAAACGCAATTACTGTTTGGCCAACCCAATATAACGCCGAAAATGTAATTACCATTTTCGATCATATGTATACGTGATTTCAGGCTTTACGATGGTATAATAACATTGACAAATGCAAAGAAGCAGATCACCGTGATAGGTTCCAGTTTCCAATTTCTCAAGAATAATTTGGTAAAAGCCGCGAGCGAGGATGTTCAACTCTCCGCTGAACAAAAAGTCGAGTATGAGAAAGAGATAAGAAAGCTACAAGACGCTTTAAAAAGTCTGAAACATGAGGTACAGTGTGTTGAAAAACTAGCGAAAAAGGTAAGAAAGAAAGAAAGAACCAATATCAATTTTCTACAACATTGATTTTACATTGACGCTCGTTATATATTTTTTTTCATACCGTAGATCGATAAGGAGAGCGATATCGGTGTACCAGCAACCTTTATTGGGCCGGAAAAAAGTAGCTCCAAGTGGACTATTATAACGCTAGGCGTTACGATAATGATAGGATTGCACTTGTGCAAAACAGTTTGCGTTCAAAAATTCTGGAATGATATAAGATACAATACCTATTTCTGAAATTTTTTTTCGAAGGCGTTTACAGCGGTTATTAGCGTCGTTAAACCCGAGTAACTGTAAAAACCATGACTGAGTTACGCTCGTCTCTTGTATAGCTTTAAATATAAATTCCGAAAAATATTTTTATACGAAGCAGGAAATATATACAATTTCATAGCATTTAACATGTATCTTCATTGACTTGAATGTTCCTTTAAATTGGCCAGTTTCATCATCTGCGGAAATAGAGAGTGGAACGATGGTAGATTTTGCTGTCGGATCGTTAGCTGATAACGCTCCAGTGGCCCGCTGCATAGCGCCAATCTGTCCCTCTCACTCGGATGACCGTCCATCCACTGAGATAGTCGTCCGACAGACCAACCGGCGCTCTAAACAATATTTAATATTTCAGTATCATTAGTAGCACCTAACGCACGATATACTTACACCAAATAATTAGCGCACGTGTCGAGAAGAAGCCTGCTCACCTGATGTGGTGATGCGAGCTCGGGCGGTGCCCCGGAAAACAGATGCAGAAGAATGAGAGACGGTGGTACGCTGCTCTCTCCCTGTCCTTCCAAAACTTTTTCCACCATTTCCTCGGGACCGAGAGGAAGGAAAGTCTTCAGCGCTCGTAAGGTTCTGTACTGCTGTTGCTCGAGCAGACTCATGTGACCACCGCGACATAATGGCATTACAGCGATCTCCATCTAAAACTTCCCACCCGTTAGGCATCGATTTGATGCACGCGGAAGTGATATCTAATTTACCTGAGCGAAATCCACCAAAAGTTTTGCCCTCCCAAAATCAGTCAGGGGTCTGAGTAAGCAGGCGTGGCGAACGAATAGTTCTATGCACCTCGATGCGACAGTTTTGCAACTTGAATAAGATCGAACGATAGTTTAACGTAGCACAGTTGAATAATGTGTATTCGTAACGCTCGATGGACAAACGAATGGAAGAGAAAATAAATACCTTTCGGCTACAACCGCTTGATTCTTGTACGGCAGCAAAAACGTATTCACGGACCGTAGAATAAAGCCTTGTAGCTCACGCATGTAGAGCGAACAGCCGATCTCTTTTCCCAAAGGGCTGCTCGTGCTTGAGTGATAAAATTATATAAATTTTAATATCAATTTATGGTAATTATTTAGATTAACGGAGCAACCTCGAATGACCTTGACCTTGACATATGTTGTCACGGTCACCCTCCTGAGTGACCTTCAAAAGGTTTTAGCCGTCGCTCATTGTTTATTAAAAAGTTATTAACAAAAGAAGTTTCGAAAATATAGTAATTTTGAATATTGAAAGACATAAACGACGAATATGAACGAAGGAAGGAAAGCGATTTAACCTAACCTAATCTAATCTAGCCTGGTTAGGTTAGGTTATATTTTCCGCTTCGCCCCTCCCCCCCGCCCTCCCGCGAAGCGGGCTGAAAAACGAGCGTATATGTGTCCGGGCTCCAGTTTCGGAAAATATAACCTAACCTAACCAGGCTAGATTAGATTAGGTTAGGTTAAATCGCTTTCCTTCCTTCGTTCATATTCGTCGTTTATGTCTTTCAATATTCAAAATAACTACTATATTTTCGAAACTTCTTTTGTTAATAACTTTTTAATAAACAATGAGCGACGGGTGAAACCTAGTGCGGGTTATTCGGGAAGGTGACTTTTGTAATATATGTCAAACTCAAGTCCTTACTTCGCGTGGACAGTTGAAAATTCGTGCAAAATCATTAAACTTCTGTTGTTGATAACTTTTTAATAAACAATGAGCGACGGCTAAAATCTTTTGAAGGTCACTCAGGAGGGTGACCTCTATAATATATGTCAAGGTCAAGGTCATCCGAGGTTGCTCCGTTAAACTAAATAATTACCCAATTTATATAAATCAATAGAGAAGTGGAAACGGGAAGCAAAGATGCATTTAACTCACTCTCTAAATTCGGGGTCGTCGTGCATCGTTAGAATGATGCTCTCAATTGCGTCGTTAATCGAGCTCAGCAATGGTACAAGTAAACAGGTCTCCGTGAATACGTCCGTCTCTTTGAGTACCGAGGTGATCATGAGACTACCCTCGGAGGGCAATCCCCCCGCCAGGTTTACTATCACGCGATTTGTCTGGCTGGAAAAATAATGCAGCAAATTTGCGAGCGTGACGTTCGTTTGCTGGCCAGCAGTAGGTGAATCGATCACTTGACTAGCCTCAGCGCCGGCGACCATATTTTGCTCGCATTTTAAACAGAACAATCTTATCGCTTTTCCCACGTTGTGCGAGACGACAGTAGAGAGTCCGTCGTCCACCAGTGACACGCTTAATTCACTTGAAAGAGAGAAAGAGAAAATGTATATTTTTTTTCAGTCAGAAGAGATTCATACACGCGAAACTTACTTGGTAATCGTACGAATGAGACTATCAATTTCGTCGTGCGTCGGCAATCTCTCTCCGGGAAACATATTGTGTACCGGATCCAGCAGTCGAGACACCGAGCGCGACAGATACGCATTTTTAAACGGCAATAAAACATTGTGACTGTAAAGATATAATACACAATACTAATGATATGTTTTGCACACTGATTTGCACAAGATTTTGCACTTACTCGATACTATAAATTCCGATATTGTGAGATCTTTCTTTCAGACGTTTACTCAAGTCCAAGAATATTCTTAAAACCTTTGGATATTCTCCTTCCAGCGCTTGCTTTACGAATGACGAGCCTGTAAAGACGATCAAGCTTTATTCAATATTATTATTTTATTTAATGAATATTACTATTTTATTATATATTATTTTCTAGCATCTAACATATATTTCTGATTTACCTTGAGCACGTTCAATCAGGACTTTCGCGAGGAGGACATTCACCTTGTCCCAAAACTTCTCCGACAAATCTTGAAATCCTTTAGTATGATGTTCCAACAATATCCTTTGTAGCAACTCGATCTAGATATAAAATAAATATTTGAACATTGCCAGGCTAAGAATAGAAATGAAACGTAAATATAATATTGCACCCGTTTACCTGCAAACATTGCGTGTACAGGGTATCCTGGAAAAGGCGTTCGAGATTTTCCCAGATTCTCACGCGCAAATTCCCGGACGACCCGGGCGACGGAATCGCGGCCCTTCCCGGCGCCCCGCGTTTCCCGAAATCTTGATTCATTGCCAGAGACACGTCCAACGATTCTCTGGAGATCTTCTCTATCTCAGCCAGAGTGGATTCTATGGTTGTGTCAACGGCTTCCTTTATTATTCCCAGATTCTGGAAGACCTGCACCGCTGTGCTCACCTACTCATTCCATATTTAGATCATGTAATGTAAGCTTTGTGCGTTCTAATAAATAAAAAAATCTTGGTAGCTAAAAATTGGCGATAATCATCAACTTGACCACCTTTGTCCTGTCCATTGCCTGCAAACCCTGCGTTAACGTATGAGTGGCTATCCTCTGCACAGTGGCTCTCTGAGCTTTTACAGCCTGTTGGTCGTCAGCGATCACATCCAGCCCGTTAAGATCTGTGTCTGCCATTAATTGTTCTGTAGATGTAATATAAAGTTTATACATGAAAAATTGATATGCAGCTTCGATATTTTTAGGAAGAAGCAATTGGGAGAATACATACCAAGTTCATGCAGACTGTTGGCCGCTTTGACGATATCTGGCCCCTGATTGATGCTGTTCATTTGAGAATTCAAACGCTTTGACAAATGTTGCATTCTAGCGACTCTTCGCAGCAGATCAGACGTCTCGTGCAGCCGTGCCAGTACAATCGTCTGCATCTCGATCCTGTTAAACGGGTCAACAATTTTCCCACGTAAGCGCTCAACTGCTGATAAGAGGCTCTAAAATAAAAATGGTCGAGTCTCTTTTTACGCTACTTCAAGTTAATTAACATTAGTAATTGTTAACAGTTTTTGCAGTATTCACCTGTATGTGAGATTGCATTACAAAGAGTACCCCTTCCAATTTCTCGACCCACGTTGCTTGAGACAGCAAATCCTCATGATTGGCAAGCACCTGCCTTTGCAACTCTGTATTCAACACTGTGATAGCTGGAGAATCATTATTGATCAATTTAGTATTTGAATGAACCAATATAAAACATAGAAAGGGGTGGATTTTACCTTGTCCCAACTTATTTAACTGTTGGGCTACCGATAACAACGAATTGACGTCAGTCTTTTTAGAGTCGACGTCCAGTAGTTGCTTGAAGAATTCTGGAATTACAAGTAAAAAATATAAAATTTTTATTCGACAAATACATATCTGTCTACTTACGATCATTTTCTATTTCTTCCCAGCTGGAGATTTCATCCATTTTTAAATTATTTTGCTGCTAACTGTAATATGTCATAACCTGTCATAACCACACTGGAGCATCTGACAGGTGCCACCTGACAATCTCGACCTCCACCACTCCAAGTTGCTGCTGTAGTGCCCTCTCAGAAGTATTGTGGTCCAAATACAAAAACAATAACCCAAACTGAACGTTGAAAATAATTAAGTAATAATTAAATATACAATTCTAAAATATCACCAATTAATATCGTACACATAAATTTATTATCGACAAAATAATTTAACTTGGTAGATTGAAGTCAGTCAAATCTCTCAGTGCAATCAAAGTTGGTCGATAATGTCAAACCTCTGCAATTCTCCGGGCCCGCAGGCCGCAAAGTGGTCACACCCACGGTCTTATGTACAGGTCTGGAACTTCAGAGGTGGAGATGGATCATTTTGTGTCACTTTTTATTTCTTTAGTAGCCACTAGAGGCGTTGCGATCGATGTTCGCAGGCGGACGAGGGACGTCGGAGGCCGGGGGAATATCCGTCTGTTTTTATTCCACTCGCAGTCTTCACAAAACAATATGATAAATTAATAACGCTTTAAATAATTTAAGACTATAAATGAATTAGGGAAATATGTATATGAAATAAAATTTCTACTCCTGCACACATCAAAGCTCTTCTTTATCGCCGAGCTTCGTATAGAGGCGCCATCGTCAATGGATGCGGGTAAGACCTCCGGCACACCAGCGCGACGCGACACGCGATGCGCGATATGCGACGTGCAATATCCAATGAGCGTACAGTGTTTATGGAAAAGCTGTACGCTCATTGGATATCGCACGTCGCGTATCGCGCGTCGCGAACCGCGTCGCGCTGGCTGCCGAAGGCTTAAGGGGATGCTGGAGTTGCTAGTGAACTATTTTTTCACTATAGCGATGGTAATTGCAGTTTCGAAAATTCACTTTATTGCTTGTGCAGAATAAAAAATCCTTTTCCACAAATGAAGTATAGATAGAAAGAAAGTCCGCTCTACAGGACTTTATATTCAAAATGGAAAAAAGTTAAAAACTTGCATTTGTCTTTTCTAACTTTTTTCCATTTTGAATATAAAGTCCTGTAGAGCGGACTTTCTTTCTATCTATACTTCATTTGTGGAAAAGGATTTTTTATTCTGCACAAGCAATAAAGAGAATTTTCGAAACTGCAATTACCATCGCTATAGTGAAAAAATAGTTCACTAGCAACTTCAGCTTCCCCTTAAGGTGATCCTGGAGTTGCTAGTGAACTATTTTTTCACTATAGCGATGGTAATTGCAGTTTCGAAAATTCTCTTTATTGCTTGTGCAGGATAAAAAATCCTTTTCCACAAATGAAGTACAGATAGAAAGAAAGTCCGCTCCATAGGACTTTATATTCAGAATGGAAAAAAGTTAGAAAAGACAAATGCAAGTTTTTAACTTTTTTCCATTTTGAGTATAAAGTCCTGTGGAGCGGACTTTCTTTCTATCTGTACTTCATTTGTGGAAAAGGATTTTCTATTCTGCACAAGCAATAAAGAGAATTTTCGAAACTGCAATTACCATCGCTATAGTGACACAATAGTTCACTAGCAACTCCAGCTTCCCCTTAAGGGGATGCTGGAGCTGCTAGTGAACTTCTTCGCGATGGTGCTGCTATCGCACAATATTTGCACAATAAAATGCTTTTTACAACAATTTGGCAATTTGTACGCACAAAATCGCTGTTGAGCGGTGTTTGGACACAATTAAGGAATATGAGGATGCTTTTCGAAGTGACTTTAGAAGCGTCATAAAAGAGAATTCTGTGTTCTCCTGTATTCTAACCTCTAATCCTAAAGGAAAACACAGAATTCTCTTTTATGACGCTTCTAAAGTCACTTCGAAAAGCAGTCTCATATTCCTTAATTGTGTCCAAACACCGCTCAACAGCGATTTTGTGCGTACAAATTGCCAAATTTTTGTAAAAAAACATTTTATTGTGCAAATATTGTGCGATGGCAGCACCTTCGCGAAGAAGTTCACTAGCAACTCCAGCATCCCCTTAAGAGCACGGTCTTATATACAGGTCTGGAACTTCAGAGGTGGAGATGGATCATTTTGTGTCACTTTTTATTTCTTTAGTAGCCACTAGAGACGTTGCGATCGATGTTCGCAGGCCGACGAGGGACGTCAGAGGCCGGGAGAATATCCGTCTGACTTTATTCCACTCGCAGTCTTCACAAAACAATATGATAAATTAATAACGCTTTAAATAATTTAAGACTATAAATGAATTAGGGAAATATGTATATGAAATAAAATTGAGTTTTTACTCAAAATTAAGTGTGAATAAAAACGAATCCTTCCGTGATGGAAAAAAATGTAATAAAATTTGTTGAAATGTATTTGAAACTCTCTGTCAATTGACCTCGATTCATTAACATTTCATCATAAATTTTTATATTTTATTAGAAATTTTCGTATTTGATTATAAATTTTATATCTAATATTCCAAAAGTTTGAAAATTTATGATGAAATGATAATGAACCGGGATCAATTGATAGAGATTTTTAAATACATTTTAGCAAAATTTTATTATGTTTTTTCCATCAGGATTTTATGTTTAAATCTGTCCTTTATCTCTTTATTTTATTTTTGCGGGTAATAGCTTTTTCCCACTTTTTCCAAGTAACAATGTCTTTCGGCACTCGAAGTAAAGAACGTTTCTGCTCGGTTCTACTGCCGGTCTTGCAAGTCGGTACCGCACACCATTTCGTCATTTCAATAAACGTTTCGATAACTTTTGTAGTCAATAACCGTTTTTCAATGAGAGTCATGAACACACGTGGGTTCTTATCTCCGGTTTTTCAGGTTATATTTATCTGCGGACATCGATGACAGCGACGAGTAGTGGTTATGCTAGAAACTAAATGTGTCTTCGAAAAGAGGCCATACTCCCACCACTGAAAGTAGGGGTAGTTTCCAGCCTGTATGTAAGACCGTGGTCACACCAATTGACACATGGCTGTCGGTTTTTAATAGTGTCTCGTCGGTGCGTTCGCTGATTGGAGCGCCCGTAGTAACAGCGGTTGCTATTCTGTAGGCGTGAGATTAAATTTGAGAAAACTTTGATAGATGACACCATGGTCTGTGTCACCTTTCAGAAAATCTGTAGCAGTTTGTATCGCTTGTATGCGACTAATTAGTCCCGTGATTTAGTTTTTCTAAATACTTGTTTTCCTCACGGGAGAAGATGATACACAGCCTTTTTATCATAAATTCGTCCGGGTAAGTAAGAAAGGCCAAGTAGAAAACAAATGTTCTAGTTGATGCATCAAGCATTTTTGACAGTAAATATTTTGCATACCATCACCACTGGAAACTTCTGCTTAGTTATTTTATTATCTTAAATGGCATGTTATTATATTTCGTTATACTGTATAGGGATGTTTTCATGGAGAAACATTGGAAAAGTGCAGTCGCACGTTCACTCTGCGACTACTTCTTCGACCAACAGCGGAGAGTCTTGTCTCCGGAGGATACTCCGCCAGTGATAGCGACTCCCCATCATTACCTCATCAGCATTTATCGTTGTAACATGTTCTTCGTAGCAGTCTGCATGACAGAGGGTAAAGACCTGACTCCACGAGCAGTACGGTTTGTCACATGATTCATGCAAGTAACAATATACCTTCTCTTTTGCAGTTCCACCGTTGTTCGTTATTGAATTCCTGCACAGAGTAGTGGATACCTTCGAGGATTATTTCAGCGAATGCACGGAAACAATCATAAAGGAGAATTATGTAGTTGTGTACGAATTGCTCGACGAGATGTTGGACAATGGTTTTCCCCTGGCGACGGAATCAAACATATTGAAGGAATTGATCAAACCGCCTAACATCTTACGCACCATAGCGAACACCGTTACAGGCAAATCCAAGTAGGTATAGGAATCTATAAAGGATTGTTTTATATTTATTTATTATTTTATACATTCTACATTCTTGTAAATAGCGTTAGCGCGACTCTACCCAGTGGCCAACTGTCCAACGTTCCTTGGAGACGAAGCGGAGTAAAATACACCAACAACGAGGCCTACTTCGATGTTGTCGAAGAAGTAGACGCAATTATTGATCGCACTGGAGCGACTGTGTTCGCAGAGATTCAAGGCTACGTACGTTCCGAAGTAAATTCCTCTCGCATAAACATATTGATTGGACATAATTAATTCCCTTTAGGTCGACTGTTGCATAAAATTAAGTGGCATGCCCGATCTCACGCTCTCGTTCATGAATCCAAGATTGTTCGACGATGTCAGCTTCCACCCCTGCGTCAGGTTCAAAAGATGGGAGGTACGAGTTGTATAAACCAAATAATGCACGTGTATGTACTTAATTTCTGGAGTATTTTAAGCTTGTACATTTTGTTTTAGTCGGAAAGGATACTTTCTTTCATTCCACCTGACGGTAACTTCCGCCTTCTCTCATATCACATAGGATCCCAGAGTATCGTAGCGATCCCGATATATGTGAGACACAATATCAGTCTGAAGGAACCGGGAGGTGGTAGACTGGACATAACAGTCGGACCGAAGCAGACTATTGGCAGGACAGTGAGTTATTTTTTCTTATATGAAGAAAAAAATGTATAAAGAATTATTATCCTTTTTTATCATTCATAAATTACAGGTTGAAAATGTAACTCTCGAAATTCCCATGCCAAAAATCGTCTTGAATTGCACCCTGACTCCAAACCAAGGGAAATACTCGTTCGATCCCGTCAGTAAAGTGCTGCTGTGGGATATTGGGAGAATCGACGTTTCAAGGCTGCCAAATCTCAGAGGATCGGTACGGCAGTTTTTCACGCGTGTATCAAGACGCGCGTTCAATGTGATTACAATATAATAATAATAATAATAATCTTATATTTCAGATCACGATACAAACTTCGGCGGCAGTTACTGAATCGAATCCCGCTATTAATGTACGTGCGATGATGTCGCAGTTCCAATTAAAAAAAAAGAAAAAATTATTTCGAGATTAATAACTTGAAATTTTGATTTCAGGTACATTTCACAATTAATCAGTTAGCCGTATCCGGATTAAAGGTGAATCGGCTGGACATGTACGGCGAAAAATACAAACCCTTCAAAGGTGTTAAGTACATCACTAAAGCCGGCAAATTTCAAATAAGAATGTAAATGTAGTGTATATTAAGATTATCGGACATAAATCATCCTCGTAATATATACAGGGTGGCCCATTTTAATTTATACAGTCGATTTTTTAAAAAACTAAAAGAGATACGAAAAAATGTTTCAGACAGACATGTCACGATTTCGAGGGGGACATAAGATGATACCATTGGTTTGACCTTGAATAGTCGTTTGAAGGTCACGCGAAAATCACCTTCAATTTCTTAAATTGAAACCCCAACTTTTTATTGCAGATTCTTATTCTCCATCGAAAAGTAAGTAACTTTTGTCTGAAACATTTTTCCGAAAAATGTCATCTTATGTCCTTAAAATGTCCTCAAAACTCATCTTGAAGATCATTTCAAGGACATAAGATGACATTTTTCGGAAAAATGTTTCAGACAAAAGTTACTTACTTTTCGATGGAGAATAAGAATCTGCAATAAAAAGTTGGGGTTTCAATTTAAGAAATTGAAGGTGATCTTCGCGTGACCTTCAAACGACTATTCAAGGTCAAACCAATGGTATCATCTTATGTCCCCCTCGAAATCGTGATATGTCTGTCTGAAACATTTTTTCGTATCTCTTTTAGTTTTTTAAAAAATCGACTGTATAAATTAAAATGGGCCACCCTGTATACTTCGACAGAATAATATACAGGGTGTTTCCTCTAACTGTAGCACTTAGAATATCTCTGCTTCCTTTGATGATATGAAAAAAGTCAAAGGACGAAAATTGTTCGATTCAAAGAGACTAGTACTCTGGTAAGAACATTATTTTTTTTAATGTGACCTTTCACAAGATATCAAGGTCATGAACATTTTTTTAAACGAGATGGTATATTTTCCTTAACAAAATGATGTAGCTTGTAAAAAAACAAATTCAACCATACAGAATATGTTGACCTTCAAATGACTTTGAACCACAAAAATCACGTTCAGGAAAAGAAACTCTATTTATTGTATGTATAACTACAAAGATATACCTTTTTTACAGATGTTCGAAATGATCACCGTTTACTTCCATACACTTTCGAATTCGATGAATAAACGATTGTTTTACGTTTTTGAGAGATTCCGGAGTAATTGCGGTGCACGCACGCTGAATTCTTTCTCGCATATCTTCAGGTGTTGTCGGAATATCGCGATAAACTTCAGTTTTTAGGTGTCCCCAAAGAAAAGAATCAAGAGGCGTAAGATCTGGTGATCGAGCCGGCCAAGAAATTCTTCCACCACGTCCAATCCAGCGATCAGGAAATGATTCGTTGAGTATGTTCCGTGCAAATGAAGTTTATCGCGATATTCCGACAACACCTTATATCTTTGTAGTTATACATACAATAAATAGAGTTTCTTTTCCTAAACGTGATTTTTGTGGTTCAAAGTCATTTGAAGGTCAACATATTCTGTATGGTTGAATTTGTTTTTTTACAAGCTACGTCATTTCGTTAAGGAAAATATACCATCTCATTTAAAAAAATGTTCATGACCTTGACATCTTGTGAAAGGTCAGATTAAAAAAAATAATGTTCTTACCAGAGTACTAGTCTCTTTGAATCGAACAATTTTCGTCCTTCGACTTTTTTCATATCATCAAAGGAAGCAGAGATATTCTAAGTGCTACAGTTAGAGGAAACACCCTGTATAAGTAAATTTACAGGCGTAATAAATCCACATGACATTAAAGATATACTTTGTAACAATTTATTATGCATAAAGATGACAAAAAAAGAGAGCACTACTATAAAAATATATTAAATAAAATTTTAAATGCATTGATTTTAAGTAAATCGAGTACGTTTGTGTTGTACCTATTCTTGTACCTTTAAACAATAAAATAACACTTACATAGAGATCTACTTTATTAACATGAAAAAATTATAAACTAAATAATATTAAGCACTGCGATTACAAGCGTAATTTATGTTGAAGACTGACACAGTAATTTCTTCGCTTCCAAATCTTCCCATGTCGGGTGAGTAGCGTACGTGTACAAGCGTTCCATGTTAGTAGCGTAGATAGTGTGATTGCTAACAAGATTTTTATATATCTGGAAGAATATAATGCCAAGTAAAATATTTTTACTAAAATATTAAATACTTCAAGAAATGTTTTTGGTAAAATAATATTTCTTTAACAGAAGCGAATCATTTCTTTACTGTTTACCTTCAACGCGTGTTGCAAGTCAGCTGTACTGACTGGTTTCAATGGAGGGGGGACAACCTGAGTGGAACACGCGTACGAAAAAGCGGTGGCTTGTTCGGCCTCCTCGACGTACGGCTGTGACGCAGGTACTTGGCCATAAGACTCTATTACTTCCGTTGGCCTGGTGTTTGACATTGAAATTAAATAATATAAAGTCCATTCTTGATTGATCTGATATAAAACACTAAAATTCTATCAAGAGAAACGAACCCAGAATTGAATGGGCTTATATACATAGAGTTCCTTTTCCACGAACTGGGCACCGGCTCCCCAATGTTATAGATAAAGGAATTATCCCGCACGGCGTATCCTTTCCTTCGCGTGAAAATTGCGGTAAGTATATTTTTCAAGAAGATTTGCGTCGCCGCTATGATAATGTGCGCGGTGTCCTCTTTGGCACCGTCCATGTTATTTTCCCACGCAGCGAGCATCAATCGGGCCAGTACGAAGGTTCGATCTGGTAGTATCAGCTCCTGAGCACTGGAGTGGTTAGCGCCTACGGGTTCATCTCTGACTGGAGACGAAGCTTGACTCGGTACTTCCACGTACATATCTGCCGGCTATCACAAAGATACGATATAAGTTATATATACAGGGTGGCCCATTTTAATTTATACAGTCGATTTTTTAAAAAAACTAAAAGAGATACGAAAAAATGTTTCAGACAGACATGTCACGATTTCGAGGGGGACATAAGATGATACCATTGGTTTGACCTTGAATAGTCGTTTGAAGGTCACGCGAAGATCACCTTCAATTTCTTAAATTGAAACCCCAACTTTTTATTGCAGATTCTTATTCTCCATCGAAAAGTAACTTTTGTCTGAAACATTTTTCCGAAAAATGTCATCTTATGTCCTTGAAATGTCCTCAAAATCATTTGAGACATTTCAAGGACATAAGATGACATTTTTCGGAAAAATGTTTCAGACAAAAGTTACTTACTTTTCGATGGAGAATAAAAATCTGCAATAAAAAGTTGGGGTTTCAATTTAAGAAATTGAAGGTGATCTTCGCGTGACCTTCAAACGACTATTCAAGGTCAAACCAATGGTATCATCTTATGTCCCCCTCGAAATCGTGACATGTCTGTCTGAAACATTTTTTCGTATCTCTTTTAGTTTTTTAAAAAATCGACTGTATAAATTAAAATGGGCCACCCTGTATATATTAATTATTATCTTATATGTATGCATCTACGGACCTCAAAGTTCGATTTATCCGTTTTGTACTTGCGTTTGAGTCTTAACCTCCTTTCTTTCGCAGTTTTATCCCTATCTATCTTGCAGGTAGGCGTAGCGGCAGCTAGTCCACGAACTTTGTTGAAGAGACACAGCAGGAACTCGTTATGCAAACGGACCTGTTCCTCCGTCATAATATTGCGTGCTTCGCAATCAAACTCCTCCTTTGTAGTCTAGAATAATTTTAGTAATTTCAGTAATATGCAAGTCAACATATTCGATACAAGATCTGATCGAGAACTCGACGTACCTTCATCTGGAACCACAGCTTCATCTTATCGAAGTATCTGCAAGTAAAGTGATTGTCACAATGAGATTTTATACTTTTATTATTAAACATTGAGTTTTATACTTTTTTATGTGTGCTTCAGAATTCTTTAAGATAAACTCACACTTTGGCATTCTCCCCAAGCGACGTCACGAGACTTTTTCTAGCTAAATTTAATTCCTTCGAAGTAGTCATTTTTACGTTATTTGTACGTCTTTTTTTGTTTTGTCGTGCTGAGTCGTGCGAACGTGTACGTACGAACTGGTACGAATGTCAGGTGAGAATGCGGCGCAACCATTGACATTAGAATACATAGACGGAGCCTTAGCTATCGAAAAAGGTGAGGGGGAGCCTGTATTCGCGGTAAGGGGGAACTGGGGGAACTGCATGAACTTCGGTCGAATTCGGTTACGTTCGGCTAACGTTCGGCTAACGGTTCAGTTGACGGAGCTCCTGCTCGCACGTTGTGCTTGTGCTTATTGTATTGATATCTAAAGTGATTACGACCTTTTGGATTTCTATCAGTGACATGAGTTTTGTGTATTTGGCTGCAATAATCGTATAAATAATAAAAATTCTGAACAATTAGAAAAAGAAAAAGCTGCAACAGAAAGTTTTCATTCCACTTGTAAGTAAATTATTTGAAACCTAGATTAGGTTATAGTTATGTTAATAAGAAATTATATGTAATTTTATTGAGTAAGTAAAGCGAACTAAATGGTTTGTTGACTTGATTTACATTATTATCAACTAATAATGAAACAGGTATGACGCCAGTTATTTTATTATATAGTTATATTTACAGTTGTAAAATAATAAAAATAATAAATAAATAAATAAATTTACAAGTATGTGTGTTCTATATTGTATTTTATATTCTATTGAATTTTTTTATGTACATGCGTATGTAGATCAAGAGTTCTCAACTCTATTTACCTTTCAAAGTGTTTCTCTTTTTGCAAATTTGTACACATTCTAGATACGGTTTAGCTTCATAAAGCAAAAAAACACTTTTATTTCCATTTATTATTTAATACATATATATAAAATTATTAAAATAGCGTTCGCGATTTGTCAAAAATAAATGTTCTTCAAACATTTCCATAAAGCTCTCATTGCGAATTGCTGATGTCGATGGAATTGTCATGCAACGCCGAACATAACCGAACCGCTAACCACGGAATACCCAAAGTTCATGCACACCCCCCTTACCGCATGTATCAGCTTCCCCTCTGAGAAGACTCCGTCTATGTATTCTAATGTCATGGGCGCAACTGTGAACGGTGATTCTGACCGTCCGTGACTATGTTGTGAGAAGAAGGGTTACCGACCAACGTACTAAAACCCAGGTGTTCGATGTTTTCAACACGCTGCATCGATAATGTTCAATTCACGCGCATTCAGAATCTGTTACGCTTAAATATCTTTTTATTTATAATACTATTCAATGTTTAAATACGAACATGATTGTTATGATTTACATAGCAATTCTACTTCACGCATGCGCTTAGAAATTACCATTGCGCATGCGCGAGAGGGCCAACCCATATCGAAGTATCGCATCGATATTAGATCACTTGAGATTTTAAATTCACATACAGGGTGTAACAAAATTCGACGGCCAACGTTAAATCACAGTATAAGGATATACAGTAGGGACAAGCACTCGTTTTCGAGTCAGCCGCGCAGATTTGCTTGCGCATCCCAAGCGGCCATGTTCTTGGGCGGCTTCCAATCCCGTTCAAAGTAAAGAACGCACATTATCTCCGTAACTGTGATCACATATAGATAGAGAAACATAACTAAACATAAAAATTCGCATATTGTATTGTATTGTTTGTTTTGTGCTTTTGTTAAAAACAATGTCTAACAAGGAAAGGGTTTTAAGTGTTACACTCGGATTTCAAAAATTTTTTGCATGCAGGTAGGGAGGTCCCCAAATAGAAGAAAAATTATAAAAGTAGCGGCCCAAATGCATATTTGCGCGCTACGTGCGCAATTTTCGATGTTAGGTTAATTACTCAAAAATACTATTTCCAATCGAATTCTTTACATTTTTTATTTCACCTAATGCACAACGCTTTAAAAAGAAATCAAAACCAAAATTAAAACTGAAAGAATTAAAAACCTCCCTTGACCAGATCTTTTATGTCCTCGTTATGGATTCTGATCAAATCTATTTAAAGTCGCATACAATAAATCACGTAGAAAGAGCAAACTACGATTTGCGCAATGTACAATTATTCCAAATTGTGTGCATTGGCAGTTGCAGTAAAAAATTAAAAAAGTTACGATGCAAATACCATTTTTGAGCAATGGGCCTTTTATACGCACTGTGCTCGCGCGGCACGAGATTACATTAGACGCCCGTATTTTCTAAACACACACAAGTACACACACGCACACAGAAGTACATACGCGCGCACACACACACACACACAAAATTATTTAAAGCAATATAAATGTGCATAAGGTGAAATAAAAAATGTAAAGAATTTGATTGGAAATAGCATTTTTGAGTAATTAACCTATCATCGAAAATTGCGCACGTAGCGCGCAAATATGCATTTGGGCCGCTACTTTTATTTTTTTTCTTCTATTTGGGGACCTCCCTACCTGCATGCAAAAAATTTTTGCAATCCGAGTGTAACACCTAAAAACCTTCCCTTGTAAGAGAATATATCGAGTGCGGTGCAAAATTGTTTTCACAATGATTCACAGTGATAATATATCATTTTTTCCCTTTCCAAAAGAGAAAGAAAGGTATGCATTACTTGTGTATTGGGTTGGCCAAAAAGTAATTGCGTTTTTTTCCAATAGATGGACATACATGTCTTGAAATGTAACTAACTTCATTCTAAACCGCAAATTCATTATGTGGGTTAACAACTCACAGTTCAAGCTTGTTTTACAAAAAGAAAGTACACGATTTCGTTAACAATTGTTTCTTTGCCGTCGATTTCAAAATGGAAAATCAAAAAGAACATTTTCCTCATATTTTGTTTTATTACTTCCGAAAAGGGAAAAACGCTGTGCAAGCTCATAAAAAGTTACGTCATGTATATGGCGAAGATGCTTTAAAACTGCGGCAGTGTCAAAATTGGTTTACTAAATTTCGATCTGCAGATTTTAATGTGAAAGATGCACCACGCTCAGGAAGGCCAATCGAAATTGACGATGGCAAAATAAAGGCACTGATCGATTTGAATCGGCGTTTAACGACACGAGAGATTGCTGAGAATCTTAACATATCGAAATCGAGTGTTGAGAACCATTCAAAACGACTTGGATACATTAGTAAGCTCGATATTTCGGTACCACGTGAGCTCAAAGAAATTCATCTCACTAAGCGTATTGTTGA